>NC_139512.1:73902761-73980261 GCF_947247035.1 Vipera ursinii
CATCAGTTTATCAAAAGCACTAGGATACTTATCAAAAATTTTGTAAAACCATTGCTTTATGTTAGAATGTCCTAAGAAAAAGACAGTTGCTCATGTTTGTTTGTTCATGGAAAAAACTGTTAAGCAACCCATCCACAACATTTTCTGACTAAGCAGAGATTAATAGAAAACTGTGTCCAAGAAAGCTAGTTATTCCACCCATATATTCTGATCTTTGCTCCCTGCCCAGACTGTATGTACGCACGTACTTCCTTTAACTCCTGGTAACTGCTTGGACTATTCCCTGCAGTTTTCTTGACAAGATTTGTGGAAATAGTTTGCTATTGCCTCCTTATACTGGGGCTGAGGGAAAGTGACTGGCCCAAGGTCACTCAGCTGTCTCTGTGCCTAAGGTGGGAGTAGAACTTGCAGTTTCCCCATTTCTAGCCTGCTACCTTAACTACTACACCAAGCTGGGTCTCTGTCAAGACATAGTCCTAAGATAAACAGTGTTCCAGGTGAGAACCTCAGTATCCAACCACCACCTTACAACTTTCTACTATTAGAATAATGATGAAGTTATTGATGATGTTGATGATGATGTATGCTACCATTCCGAATGTACTGAGATTGTAACCAATTCCCAAGACATCTGCAGACCAGTGCTAGAGAAAGCAGATTTATATCACTCATGCTATCTGCTTTAGCTGAATGGCCTTCACTTCTAACTAGAATGAAAGAAACCAGAAAAAGGAAAAGAAACATACTTTATGTTTATACTTAGAATAACAGAATGAAAGAGTTGGAAGGGACCTTGGACATCTTCTAGTCCAAACCCCTGCTCAAGCAACAGACCCTATGCTATTTTGGACAGATAGCTGTCCAATCTCTTCTTAAAAATCTCCAGAGATGGAGCACCCACAATTTCTGGAAGCAAGTCACTCCACTGATTCATTGGAAATCATTGTCAAGAAATATCTTCCTATTTCTACCTTGGCTATCTCTTTGATAAGTTTCTATCCATTTAATTACTTTTGCAATTTTCTGACAAGCAAAGTCAATAGGGAAATAAGACTCATTTAACAACCATCTTACTAATTTAACAAATGCAGGGATTCATTTATTTATTTTATTTGTTTGTTTTATTAAATTTATATACCGCCCTTTCCCGAAGGACTCAGAGCGGTTTACAGGGCATTTAAAACAACCAGTACAAAAGTTAAAAACAAATTAAAAAAAGATTAAATCATCCCTAAAATTAAAAACCCCAGTTAAAAATTCTCAGCCTGGGCCGGAGAGCTCAAAGAGCCAGGTCTTCAGGTCCCGGTGAAATGTGCGAAGGTCAGGGGCAGTCCTAAGCTCCACAGGCAGCTGGTTCCAGAGAGCAGGCACGCCCACAGAGAAGGCCCTTCCCCTGGGTGTTATCCGCCGACAGTCTTTTATCGGCGGCACCCTGAGAAGACCCTCCCTGTGGGAGAGCACTGGATGCAGGGAGCTTGATGCCGGCAGCAGGTGTTCCCTCAGATATCCCAGACCCAAGCCATTCAGGGCTTTATAGGTCATCACCAGCACCTTGAATCTCACCCGGAGGGCAACCGGAAGCCAATGCAGCTCACGGAGTAGAGGTGTTACATGGGAGTATCGGGAAACCCCCATCACAACTCGCGCGGCTGCATTCTGCACCAGCTGAAGCCTCCGAGTGGTCCTCAAGGGCAGCCCCATGTAGACAGCATTGCAGTAGTCTAGACGGGAGGTCACGAGCGAATGAGTGACTGTGCGTAGGGCATCCCGGTCCAGATAGGGTCGCAACTGGCGCACCAGGCGAACCTGGGCAATAGCCCCCCTGGTCACGGCTCCTATATGATCTTCAAAATTGAGCCGTGAATCCAGGAGGACGCCCAAGTTGCAAGCCCTATCAACACAGGTGGCAAGAAAAAATTGTAAAATGGGGCAAAACTCACTTAGCAAATTTCTCATTCAGCAACATAAATTTTGGGCTCAGTTGTGGTCGTAAGTTGAGGACTACCTGTAGATAAGTGCTGAGAAATAAAAACCTTCCCTTTCCACAGGGAAGGGTTACGACCACCACCCAGTGATGTATCACTTGGACAGAACAAAAATGCAACAGAGAAGGACAGTCTGGGGAAAAGGAAGGGATCTAGACAAGACCCTAAACATCCAGATTGTATGAGGGCAGAAGGAAACAGAGTTTAACAGTGAATGAATGTTTTCTCCCCAAGCTGCACCTCATAAGGTTTTCAACGCTTCACCACCCCAAGCGACCTGCTTTTTATGCTTTCCCCACTGAAACCACCAGTTCCCTGAAGGGTCATGTGAAAAGCCTGACATCCTCTTTATTCCTTCCATGATTTTGGCCATATCTCAAAAACATTTTTCCAACATCAGCATTCAACCATTCTGACTGCCATCAGTAATGGTTGTGCCTCTGGGCTTTTGCTCTTCTCTAATCAATGAACAGACACAGTGAAAATACATTTGGAGGCAGAAAAAAAGTTAACTCCAGGTAATTAGGCATTTAGACCTACATTGTGAGCCCATTAAATATAAACGATGTGATTTGTCCATGCACCAGGAGCCTAATTAAGGATTTAGGAGGTTAATATTGAGAATAAGTTGTGTTTTATAGTTTTTTTAAAAGCTTTGAACATATTTCTAGTTCTCAAATATTAAGCCACTGGCACAGGTCTTGCTCTGTTAGCCAAGTAATGCAGACACAACATACACGACCTACCTACTTGTTGCACACTTACTGTTAAACTTGGAAATCCCCAATTCAAGGTAAACTTTATGTTTATATTTGAACAATTTGCTCTTTTTTCAAAGAATCTTACCCATTATAAATATCAGTAAGCTGAGCACAAGCAGTTAATGTGACTTGTCTCTTCACGAGAACTGTCTGTTCGTATTGAGAAAATGGAATATGTTGAAATAAATCACAGGTCAGACATTATACGCTTAATGGCCCTCGCTTAATGCTCGCTTGTTTAGTGGCCATTCAGACTTAACAGTGGTGCTGAATGAGTGGCACGTAGAACTCTCAAAGTTCTGGCTGTTGCAACACACACACACAGTCATGTGTTCATAATCTGGGTGTTCAGCAAGTGGCCCAGATTTCCAACCATTGCAGTGTCTAACCATCATTCAGTGAGGCCTACTTGTATTACAAATTAAATATCTAGAGTGGGAAATGGGAGTTTGCCTTGTTCTCAGAAACTGGGCTGCCGTAGTACACAAGCAAACCAGGGCCTTGTGCAATTTGTGAATCCAGTCTAGGTGGAAAAATAATTGGCAGCTGGGAAGATTATGGAAAGATGGTCATAAAATATAAATTGAGAAATTTAAGAAAGTCAGTTAACAGGTATTTGTTTAAAAAGCAATTGATCTGGGATAGCAAGAAACACAGCGAGAAAAATAAATTAGGGATTAATGATAACGAAAAGTTAATGGTGGGAACACAAAAGAAGTCATGGGATTAAAAGCTAAGAAAGGATATCAAAAGCTTAGCTAGCTTTTAAAGAGATTTGCCACTTGATAGAATAATTATTAGTTGTAATATTGATTACTTGCTCTTGATATTTTAATGAAAAATCAAAACATGAATATAGATAAATACATATGTATAGGAGATATATTTATAGTGTATTTGAACTGGGTTCTTGTGTGGGTGGCTTCTAAATTACTATAGCTGGCTTGTGTTGTATTGTCAAATATGTATCTCAGCAAATCAATTAACAGTGTGGCAAATTTTTACCTGGGGTGTGGTAATTACAAGAAGTTTAAATTCTGGGGATTCAGAGGATGATAGAAGACCACAGATCACTTATATAGCAGTCTGTAAGACCCCTATGTTAGATATAACATTTTTGCAGACTAAGCGATGTATTGTGCAAGTAGTAAGTCATATGTCAGAAATTGTGCCTTTTTTTACCGTCAGAGACACAGTATCTACTTTGAAAATTAATTTTTAGTTTCAGTACCTATGTAATGCTATCTTAAAAATAACAAAATAGGATTCATGTATAATTTCTGATATTTCCCCAATAACTCTAAAGGCATATAAGATCAGTCCCTAGGAATACCTTCAATATTATTCTGGTTTAACTTGGATTAGCAATCAACAATATTTGGGACATCATGACAGTATTTCTAAGATAATATGCACTAATACAATGCATACAGATATGAAAACAGTACATCCAAAAAGCATGGTTTATTTGAAGAGTCTCATCAAAGAGGTGGGAGGGAGCATAAGCTCTTTAAAGTGTTACCTTGAAGCACTGGAAATCAACTGAATTTAAAATGTATGATCATAAATCTCAACTTGAAAATAAGTTTTCAGAACTGCTGAATAGCACTGTTGTTTTTTTTTTTTTAAAAATGAAGTAATAAATCAAGTATCCAAATGACAATAACATATAATGGATCAAATTCAGAGATATTAGTGCAATTTTTGTGTATTTTTCAAAAGAATTCTACACATTAAACAATTGAGGTACATGAGTAGCTGTACTTAGCCAATCTTAGCTCAGCTAAAAATAAATAAATAGGAGTGGCTCCTGTGATGATTTGGATGGAGAAAGTATTTGGGAATCATAGGAAGTAAAAAAAAAACATCCTGCAGGAACAGAATAATAAACTAATTTTACATCATTCCAAGAACATGGCATGGAAAAAACTATGTAAATCATCAGAACTGAGCTTGACTTTATTTTATTTGAGAACTTTATTTTAGTTGTGTGTTATAAATGTAAACCCTTGTAGACAGCATGATCAAAAAGTCTTTAACAAGCAAATCTGGGTAGAAAACTAACTGAAATGAGTAAAGAATTGAAGAATTACAGGACAGCAAGTTGTGATATTTGGACTGTGAATTTTATAAACCATTACAAAAAACATTAGGCTCATATCCCTTCAACCTATTTAATCCATCGAGAGACAGAGAGAGAGAATTTATTCATCTTAAGAGAAACCAACATTTTGTTGTTAGCTGCAAAGTCGTGTCCGACCCATCGCGACCCTATGGACAATGTTCCTCCAGGCCGTCCTGTCCTCTACCATCTTCTGGAGTCACACCTACTGCTTCAGTGACTCCATTCAGCCACCTCATTCTCTGTCGACCCCTTCTTCTATTGCCCTCAATCTTTCCCAGCATTAGGCTCTTCTCCAGTGAGTCCTTCCTTCTCATTAGGTAGCCAAAGTATTTGAGTTTCAACTTCAGGATCTGGCCTTCTAAAGAGCAGTCAGGGTTGATCTCCTCTAGGACTGACCGGTTTGATCACCTTGCAGTCCAAGGGACTCGCAAGAGTCTTCTCCAGCACCATGGTTCAAAGGCCTCAATTCTTTGGCGCTCAGCCTTTCTTATGGTCCAACTTTCACTGCCATACATTTTAACTGGGAAGACCATAGCCTTGACTATACACACTTTTGTTGACAGGGTGATGTCTCTGCTTTTTAGTGTGCTGTCTAGATTTGCCATGGCTTTCCTCCCCAGGAGCAAGCATCTTTTAATTTCTTGGCTACAGTCCCCATCTGCAGTGATCTTGGAGCCCAGGAAAATAAAATCTGTCACTACCTCCATTTCTTCCCCATCTATTTGCCAGGAATTGAGAGGGCCAGGTGCCATGATCTTGGTTTTCTTAATGTTAAGTTTCAACCCAACTTTTGCACTCTAAAACCAACATTTTAGCTAAACTCTTGTCCTCTTTTCCACCAAACTAGTCTGGAGACATTCCCCACAGAAATAAGCAAGGGTCAATTATTTATCAATCTCATTTTTTAAAGTCATAGTAGCTCTGTTACCCTTGATATTAGGAAGCTTTGGATTGGTCCTTGTATTCAATGTTTACTTTCTTAATAAAGTTTTAGCATTTCTTTTTCATTTAATTTTTAGCATTTCTTTTTCATTTACTCCCAATCTAGTGCCTTAGTTAAAACAAATGTGTTAGAATCAGTTAATTTTAAACTAGACAGAGGCACCAGACATGTTCATTATCCTCAGGCTATTAGTTGTAATAATCAAAATCTGGACAATAATAGAACTAACCCCCAAATTTAAGCCATTACAGTATATGAAAATATACATGCTATAAATATATTTAATGATTGTGCTCTGTTGAGCTTTCACTATCCAGAAATTATGATACCTGAAATCAAAAAGTTTTAAAACAATGATGTTTAATATTGAGGCAAAGTGGAATACCATGTCATTAATCATCCAACTTCAATCATCCAGACAAATATTGACAATATAAAAACAGGGCAGAAGAATCTCACTGCATATTAAAGATTTATTTGAAAAGGGGAGAAGCACAGAAATAAATAAGCTGCTCCAAAGACTTAGATGGAAGTAGAATCACTGCCATCCAAAAAAACATAAAAATAAATTCACATTCAAACATCATAAACTATGAATCAATAATTCAGCTTTAAATGCCTTTAACAGAAGGAAGTTGATTTCCTGTATGCACAATTAAAAAATAATCCAAAAGGTATTATTTCAAGAATCTATAACCTATTATTAATACAGGTACAGAAAACAGATTTTGGACAGATATATCTGAAGATAGTTGGAATATTGTGTGAAAAAGCACTAAAAATAGCATCCCCATGCTTAAAAGAAGTATGTTTCAAACAATCTGCAGATGACACAATACTCCTATTAAATTTAATTACAATAATCCAAAAGTTTTGTTGCTTTGATGGAGAGGCTGCAGTGAAACAGCATCTTCATAGGTGGTAAGCACATGATGCAGTTAATCTAGTTGTATAAGGGGATTTGTATTATTTCAAAAGTTGTAACATGTGCCCTTATTCAACATTAATGCAGCTTATTCTAAACATTTTATTGAAGTGCATACTAAACATCAAAGACTTTTAGCAATTACAAAGCTTAGGAAAACAAATGTAGAATTGTACATAACTGACTTAACAAACTATGCCACTTATTATTACAGAAAACACTCACCAAAAAAGTACATTCCAAGGACAACCATTAAAAACATTGTATTTATTGTGACATGTTTCGTGTTCTTTTGTGGCTTACAAAGATAACACGCAGCCATGCTTCACAGCAACAACTATATTTATTCTGGAAGGATTTCATATGTAGCTGATACATGATTTCTAAAAGGTATTGGTATGATAGAAACAAGGGTGGTTTGCAAGAATAGAAAGATGGAGAGAATTATAGGAAATTATATTGGGGTAAATTACATTTAGCTCTTTTTCCTTTTCTTTTTTTCTTATCTCATGTTTTAAATTCTTCTGTTTACTACTGTAGAGAAGAGCAACTAAGATGATCAAAGGCCTGGAGACTAAAACATATGAAGAACGGCTGCGGGACTTGGGTTTGGCTAGTCTAAAGAAAAGAAGAAATAGGGGAGACATGATAACAGTATTCCAGTATTTGAGAGGCTGCCACAAAGAAGAGGGTGTAAAAGTATTATCCAAAGCACCAGAGGGAAGGACGAGAAACAATGGCTGGAAACTTCTCTCAAAGAGAGAAGCAACCTGGAATTAAGGAGAAACGTCCTGACAGTGAGGATAATTAACCAGTGGAACAACTTATCCCCAGAGATCATGGGCACTCCATCACTGGAAATTTTTAAGAAGAGACTAGACAGTCACTTGTCTGAGGTAGAATAGGTTCTCCTGCTTGAGCAGGGGGCTAGACTAGAAGACCACCAAGGTCTCTTCCAGCTTCTATTCTGTTCTATTCTACTTCTACTTCTACTTCTACTGCTATGCATAATATAACTTATCTTGAAAGGTGATCATATAAATGACTTATAAATAAAGGAGAATAATGGTACACCTAGCTAAAGGAAACAAAGGGCAACTAAAATTTTATTTTGTATTTTATGTATGCTTTGTTATTGCTGAATTTATTAAAAGAACATTATTTTTAAATTAGAACTATAATGTATTAACAACATAAAACATAATAATCTGTTTCTGTGTTGCTGAAAGACAATATGCCAAGTTTAATATATTATAATATACTTACATCAGAAGTACCAATGCCAGCCTATCTGATACTTCAATCCAGGCAACTATTAGAAGACTGCAAAGAAACATAGAAAACTCTAATTATTTATTAAAATCCTGTGGCTGATAGGAGTTTTGTATCGCAGATGGTAGTTCTGAGTAGTACCAACTATATGTACATTTTAAGACTACCCATAAGCTTAACCACTGTTTCAAAACCATTTTTATACCTGACAAAATGATCTAGTGATAAGAAATATTTCATATTGTCTCCTGCTGCTGCATACATATTGTAGTAGTATTAAATGCCCAATCAACACACATCCTATTACTCTAATATTATAATACTTGGTTGAAGAATGAAGTAAAAAAAATAGATGAGAAAAATGTGTTTAAGAATGAGTGCTGCAAAAAATTAACTTAAAAATTAAATGAAAGTTATTTGACAGTGCAGCTGGCCTGTTAATGCAGATGCTAAAGCAATTTTACTAAAGAACTGCTAATCAATATAGGCAGTGAAGTCAAGTCATTATAATTTACTCTTCATCAGTTCTAATCTCCCAAACTTTACAATCAAGTGATCCTTTCAAATTCACTTAAGTTAGAACTAATTCATTTATATTCCATTCCTTCCATATCAGTGAATTCATTGCAAAGAATTATATAGATTTCTAGCATAAAAAAAAATTCTCAGCGGAACCTGTCTTCTTGGTTTATAAAATGTATTATTCTAAAAATATATATAAATCACATGCTATAGAAGACTCGAACTTTAAGAATTATTTGCTGTCTCAAAGAATCATTATTGTAAGACTTGGAACAACAAAAAGGAGCAGCATTATTTCACAGTTAGGAATGCTACATCAAGCACTATACTTGGGTAGAATGCAATCAATGACCAAATGATCTAAATTAGACTACTTTATGAATAACTCTTCAACATGATGATCCTCAAAGTTTATTCTCTAACCACTGATGCAGAAGACGTGGAGGCTGGTGAGATTTATGGTCAAGACTGATTTGAAATTAACAGAATATGCAAGCAAGCTGTCAGCTCTCCCAGGTAAACCAGGCAGGAAACACCACAAGATGAGCTAATTCTACTTTATCATAAGGCTATAGTAACAGAATCTTGCAAATCTGAAGGCACAATCTTGCCACCTCCACTTTTAACTGTTTCATCCATTAGGGTGTGTCCTTCCTAAGTTTCTTTTTATGACTTTAAATAATCATGGGCTCCAGCTTTTCTTCTTGGATTGTTTCCCAGGCAGTATTTCTTCGCCTCCTTCCCCAAGGTCATTTATACACTACATTGTAGAAGATATGCTGCAGGTGATTGGAGACTGGAATGCCAAAGTTGCATATATTAAGAAGGCAAATGTAGTTGGTTTGTATGGTCTAGGAATGAAGCAGGAGAGTGAATAATCAATTTCTACCATTCCAAATATCTTTTCACAGCTAGCAATGTCTTCAAACAACTAAAACAATCCCTATATAGACAGGCATCAGAAAAAGGAGTACATAGAACTATATTGACTATATTATTGCTAAAGGAGTGTGGAGGAATTCTATCATAGCATCAAAAAAGTGGCCAAGGGCTACTTGGAACATATCACAAACAGTTCAGGTGCAGGTTCCAAAAGAAGGAGAAGGAGAAGGAGAAGAAGGAGAAGGAGACGAAGAAGAAGAAGAAGAAGAAGAAGAAGAAGAAGAAGAAGAAGAAGAAGAAGAAGAAGAAGAAGAAGAAGAAGAAGAAGAAGAAGACTGAGTTTACACAGTAGGATCTTGAATGTATATGTATGAATGAATGAATACCCACCATTTTTAACATCAGGAATCACTTTGAATCCTGAACCTTAGTTGTTAATGATGAGTATGAAAATAGACCATCAATGACTGTCTTCAGCAGAAGAGAAGAAACTGAACGTCAGAACAAATCATGGAAATTGTGAAGAAGAGAAGAGAAGCCAAAGCCAAGAAAGACAAAAATCTCAGAAAAGAACTTTGAGTTTCAGAGAGCTGTTAGAAGAGATAAGACAAAGTCTTACAATTAAATAGCCACATAAATACAGCAAGCAACAGAGGAAGAATCTAGGAAAATTCTAATCAGGCTAGGCCAGAAAATCTGGATAAAGACACAGTGGCCAAAAAGAGTGAAAGAGGATAATTTACATACCAATACCAAAAAAGGAGACGTCATGGAGTGTGCAAACTATTGAACAATATCTTTAATTTCACATGCTAGCAAAGCACTCCTTAGGATCAGCCAATGCAAATTAAAGCTCTATATGGAAAAAAGAGATGCCAGATATTCCAGGTGGCTTTAGAAAGGCTGAGAACACACGATTGCTGGATTCTGCTCCCAATTGTAGGTCATACGTTAAGGGGTATCTGCAGATCAATCATTCTATAAAGTGCTCCAGCCCCAAAAACATGGATAAAAACATTTTGTGGGATAACATGCTTTTCAAATCCAGAAAGTGAAAATTATTTTAAAAACTAGAATCATGATTAGTAAGTATTTCCAGCCATCTTCCAAAAGAAAAGGTGAGTAAGACAGATGGGTGGCATTTCCCGTCCTTCCTGGCCTAGCTGTATTGTAGGGCTGTTAATTGAAAAACCTGATAAAGTACTTAAGTTCTGTCTCTCTTTCAAATATCTCTCATCTTTATGATTTTCTATTTGCATGAAAATTGGATTTTAATTTTTCATGTATTTGGAATTACTTTATCATTTCCTGTCTGTGACTTGATCACATCTTGTGAAGTTTGTGAAAATGTGAATCAAGAAACAACCACTGAGAGATGCAGCTAACATTAGAGATCACAGAAGCTGGTCATAAACCAGAAGCTGGTTTTTTTAAAAAAATATCACAAAAGCAACCATATACTGTTTTCTGCTGGCTTTTGACAATCATTGCTTTTTTGTAGCCTTGATTGAGCAAAAGAACAAAAACGAATACTCGTTGAGTCCCAAATGGACTGCTGTATTGTTTGAATGCTGCATATAGTTTGACTACCTTCAAATTTTGCAGGCCTAATTAAAACAAGATCTTTCCATAATTAAATCTTGCCCTTTAAAACAAAACTGAAATATAATCTGTACAGAGAACGCCTTTAGCAATCATGGAGAAGAATGCTTCCAGACAATACTTTAATTGTGCTGCCATTATGCAACAAGGAATTTTATGTGCGTGTGGGGAGGTGGCAACTCCAAACAATATCTTGATTTGAATCCGACCTTTAATTTAATCATGATTTCTTTCCTCTTATTAGAAAGGAGAAAATGATGGAAGAGCTGAGCTGCAGTTTTGATTGGTAGTAGCCTGAAGATCTTGCCTCTCCATCACACTTTAAACTTGCCCACACACATGCACCCACACACACACATGGGTCTCCTGCTGTCACTCATACCTTTTCAGTTCAAATCTCCAACAGGTATCCTAAAACCTCAGGACACGATGCAAACCAGGCTCTTTCTGACAAATGCTTGGACTGGCATCAGCATTATTCTCTGTTGTCTATGAGGCCCAGAGTACTGGAAGATGAATATTTTACATTTTATGACCTTTCTCAGTTAATTATTTAAAAGCAGGACATTAAAACTCTCCTAGGAAGTCCAAAGAGCCAGGGCAATTAATTGTAGTTGTAGCGGCAGGCTGGCCTGGAAACATTCTTCAGTTGCCCTACTTGTTGTGTGAGATGATGAAATGTTGCAAGAACAGAACACGCAGGGCACAAAAGACCCTGAAAATTGATGAGGGACAGATGAGGAAGCAGAACGTGGAGATCCACTCTTTTGAAGATTATCTGAGGCCAGACAGATAAAATTGCTTTAATGAGCAGCCTAGCTAGAGAGGAGCTATTCAAATACAATGTGCAGTAAGTGTCTTTGACCTCAGCTGTAGGTGTTACACAGCTCCTGCTTCAAGAAACACGGAAAGCCCCTCTGCCTTTTACCAATAGCCTGATATGTGTAAATAAAGTAGGTGAAGCGGTCTCCATTCATAGCTGCATAATCCTTTTTTCTGCTGCTTCTTTTAGCTGGCTACTAAGAATATGGGGTCAGTGTCCATTAATTGGGTTTGTTGCCCACTTGTTTTAAACTCTTTTCCTCTGCCTTTAATGACAGTTTGGTTTACAGATTTTTGCACAGATACAGTATTAACTTCTTTGTGACCATACAATTACTGCTACTTGAAAACATTGGCGGTAATTTCTTCACTTTGCCGGCGGCACAAAGCAACAAAAATGGTTTAAAAATGTAAGCTGGTGATCTTACTCAACCGTTCGTTATGTGCTCTGAACTAAACATTCAGATTAGATTCGGGCTACTAAAATCCAAAGGAGTATTAGATTCCACTGAGGAGATTTAGAAATCTCTTGTTTTATTTTTCCAGATCAGAATAGGCAACCCTGCCAAAAGTGGGAAGCATTTCATTCAGCATTGTTTCATATTTTGCGCTTTTATAATGCCTTGTGGTCTTATACAGGTGGTCCTCGACTTAAATCAGTTCACTTAGTGACCGTTCAAAGTTACATTGGCCCTGAAAAAAGTGACTTATGACCATTTTTCACATTTATGACCATTGAAGCATCCCCCATGATCATGTGATTTATATCTGAATGCTTGACAACTGACTCACATTTATGATAGTTGCAGTGTCCTGGGGTCATGGGATCCCCTTTTGAGACCTTCTGACAAGCAAAGTCAGTGGGGGAGCCAGATGAACTTAACAACCATGTCACTAATTTAAACAAATTAACAAATTTGTTAATTTGTTTAAATTAAACAAATTTAATGTAATTTAAACAAATTTAAACAAATTAACAAATTTAAACAAATTAACAAATCAGTTAACAAATGTGACAAGAAAAGTCATAAAATGTGGCAAAACTCACTTAACAACTTTCTCACTTAGCAACATAAATTTTTGGCTCAATTGTGGTCATAAGCTGAGGACTACCTGTAATACCTTCCAATGCTAATAAAGGGAGAGAGGGAGAGAGATGGAGATTCGCTCTTTCACACTTGGCTGATAACTGAATTATCAGCCAACTCTAATTAATACAACCTGGGCAGGTTCAGCAACGGATTCTGTTGGACTGTACAGCTTTTTTACGCCTTTTCTTTAGTTTAGATTGATCTTTATGTTCATTCTTCCTCTTCGCCCCTTTTTCACAGGACATCCTTTTATACCTCTGACACCAAGCTGATCTTTTGTCATCCGTTCTCCACTGCAGCAGGCACAAATGTAAGGGTCGACAACAAGGTCATAGCTGATCTGCACAAGGCCCTAAGTTGAAATATGGCTAACTAGTCTATGTGCAGTGAGAGTCAGTTTGTTACAGAGTTTAAGGCTCCAGGCTAGAAAACGGGAGACCATGAGTTTTAGTCCTGCCTAAGGCTTGATGTCAGCTGGGTGATTTGGGGCCACTCCTTTCTCAGCCTTTGGGAAAAAGCAGTGGCAAACAACTTCTGCAGAATGTTGCCAAAAACCCCTGCAGGGATTAGTCCAAGGCAGTTGTCAGGGGTCATATGGACTTGAAGGCATAAACACAAGTTTATGTGCAAATCTAGAGCTCTCACATCAGTGCAGCAAAATCTGCTGGATGGTAGCAGGAATTAAGAAGCCAAGTGCAATCTCTTCCTTTTTGTTGACATAACCTGACCTAAACTGAAATGTGACCTTCTTTTGGGCCACATTTGGTAACACTAACCAATCTGCCCTGGAAAAATCCACACATCTTTGCTGCTCTCATGTATTTATTCTGATTTTGCAGTGCGGAATGGGGATCCCATGCTCGCCCAACCAATGTGTTAATTTTGTCTTCTGATATGCCAGGCAGTTAAATTAATTGAGTAAACCATGATTGAGCAAGTGAGATATGAAGCACCATAATATATGAACAACAGAACCCAAGTTTCTTCCATTTCATACATCCCTAAATAACTAGGATATTGTATCTCCCAATACAGTGAAAGGGAAACAATGCTTCCTTTTGTTTTTAGAATTATCCACCTCTCAGATGGACCCTCTCACTGCAGCTTGGTTTGGAGCAATCAGCAAGCAATAATCTTTAACTCTGTGCCATAAAATACTTGATCTGCCAGTTTCACTATCTCAAAATCTTCATTATATGATACAGAACTAGAACAGATTTGTTCACCACTAGCATGTCTTACCACTTCCACCAGCTCTCTTATTCTTCATGCCAAGTTCCATCCCAATGAAAGTGGGGAATTAAGGACTTTGCCTTAGGCCTTAAAGAACAGGGTATGTGTTGTGTTGTTGGTTCTGAAGAGCAGGGAAGACGCCAGGCAGATGAGTACAGAAGAATCATACCTTTATTGTAATGTGACAGAACTGTACTGGGGCTTTGGGGTAACATTGCACAATATATATAGTCCAACGTACTATGACAACCAATCAGATTGAACCCATTATTCCCGCCAAGTTAACTGCTGCCAGGACTGGAGACATCCTGTCTGGGTTGCTGGAGAACCGGTAGTTCTCCAGCAGCACACGTGATTAAACCCCCAAAAGCTCAGTACATAACAGTATGGTCAAAATTTCTGTCTAGAAACCTAGGTATTGCGGGGGGAAGGGTCATAGTCTGCCACCGTCCATACACAGGTGGGATCTTTGGCTAGATTCCAATGCCCCACTAGACTAAAAGTCATTCTTGTCATTTGTAGCTCAGTGTTGCCAGAAGCTGGCCACTATGTTTGGTTAATAGATCAGTGACATTTGAGCACCTAAGCATTGGATTGAGTAAACGCTGGTTCTGTTAAATGCTAATCCTTGGTGTATATGTCATGCAAGCATAGTTTATTATGTAGAATTTTATGGTCAACTTTTTATGGTCGACTCCTGTAGCTTTTGCTGGCAGGTATTAAAAAGTATTATTTCTAGCAGGCAAAGGTACAACCAATAACTCTGGCTAAAGTAAGTTCATAGCTTACAAGATCCTCTATTTACTTATTACTAAGCTAATAAAAGGCAAATATCCACTCACCCTGCACCTGAATTTGGTTGTTAAAATCCAAAAGTAGCAAAGAGGCTCAGAAAATTCTAATTCTGCCCCTCTTTAAGGATTCACTGGATTGAAGCAGACCAAAACTGGGTAGCAGAACATGAGTCTGAACGAGATATTTTTCAAGGTTTCTTTCACATTTATAATTATGAGCTAAGAGTTTACCTCTGACTGTCAGAAATCGGGGACAAACATTAAAGTTTGCTGTGTAGCAGCCTGACTTGTAACCGGCAAATAAGCCCTCTTCAGGAAATTGATTATTAAACTGACAATCTGAAATGAAACCTAGGAATCTGAATGAAGATTCTTGCTGCATGACTGGGCAGGATGATGATATACTGAAATTCGAAGATCCCAGACTATAAAAGATAAAAAGAAAAATGTATAGCAGTAATATAGTAGGGTGTCAAACTCAATTTCATTGAGGGCCGCATCAGCATTGTGGTTGCCCTCAAGGGGCCGGGTGGGTGTGGCCAGGGTGGGCGTGGTTAGAGTGTGTATGGCCTACTGGGTGGACATGGCCAGCTCTACATCGTTCGCATCAAGGGTAGGAGTGGGACCAATCTGAGGGTCTCTGGCAGAAGGAGGGTCTCTGGGCCAGGGCCAAGGCAGTGGGGGCCGTTCCCTCACTATTTCCAGGATGGCTTCGCGGGCCACATGAAACCACTTCGCGGGCCGGATCCGGCCCCCGGGCCTTGTGTTTGACATGTCTGGAGTAGGTAATGAAAAATAAATAATACACAATTTAATCTATATGTAGAATTTATCTGTATCTATGAATAGATGAAGATCACCTAAAGAAAATATGCAATTTTATTTTTCTTATGTTTACCTTATATATTTAAGGTTTCTTCATAACATATTTCAAAGACTTCATTTTTAAAAAAGCACAAGAGCAGTAACAAAAATCAGAACGAAGCTAATAGAAATTCCAAAGTAGCTTGCAATAAAATTAAAATGCTCAGAACATTTATATTGCTATAGTGATACATTGTCCAGCGTCCCTGTTTGAAGGAGATAGGTACTTTAGAAATGTGAAAAATAAATAAATAAAATAAAAAGTGAACTTTGTATAGTCTTAAAAGAAAATATCTTATGACTTCTTACTTAGAAAGTAACAAATGCTAGTCTTTCAATGCCAAGAAAAATGAGAAAATGACATAGATAAGAAGTTAACTTTTAAAAAGCAGCTGCATTAATCATATATTTCACTACATTTAAAGGAGCATAATAATTGATTGTCAAAATACCAGCTGCATTTTTTTCATATACTATGCAGTTAATATTTAATACAGTAACTTTTTTTGCAAAGTCCTCAGAGAACTTGATAACTCATCGTTCTGTTACCACAACAGAGAAACAGTAACTGGTAGCACCAGTCAGTGAGGGACATAATAATAATAATAATAATAATAATAATAATAATAATAATAATAATAATAATAAGAAGAAGAAGAAGAAGAAGAAGAAGAAGAAGAAGAAGAAGAAGAAGAAGAAGAAGAAGAAGAAGAAGAAGAAGAAGAAGTAGTTGGAAGGGATCTTGGAGGTCATCTAGTCCAACCCCCTGTTCAGGCAGGAAACCCGATACCATTTCAGACAAATGGCTGTCCAGTCTCTTCTTAAAAACTTCCAGTGTTGGAGCATTCACCACTTCTGGAGGTAGGTTGTTCCACTGGTTAATTGTTCTAACTATAAGGAAGTTTCTCCTTAGTTCTAGGTTGCTTCTCTCCTTGATTAGTTTCCATCCGTTGCTTCTTGTCCTGCTTTCAGGTGCTTTGGAGAATAGCTTGACTCCCTCTTCTTTGTGGCAGCCCCTGAGATGCACAGGCTTCTCTCTTGTTCCATTTTGTGTGACCTTCCAGGGCTGGGTAAGGTAGAATTTTCAGAGTTTTGGGATGGGTGGAAAAAATGGCAAGGAGGGGATAGACAGATAACCTGGTGTTGAAGGAACTTGTGAATGGGTTAGTAGGCATATCCCCTTGGTATACCTAGGGATAATGTGACTAATACAGCAGTTTCCGAAAGGGAAGTTCTGGGATATTCTCTGAAGCAGGATGGAAAAATCAGGCTTCAGAATTTCAGCAGGGATTTTATATGAAAATGTAGTGAAGGCAAAGACTTTACAGTGAAATGTACTTTAAATGAACAAACCTTTATTGTCAAAGTACAACCATGTATACATTGAGATTGTCTGAGCCTCCCTTCGTGCCCCCACCCCCCAACTCACAGTGACAACAAACCCTCCATCTTATTACACCATGTGAGCTAATTGCACAACACACCGGCCTCGCAAGTTAATTCTGCATAAAGTTTATAAAAATTATTTCCCATTCAAAAGTCTAACAGCCCGTGGATAAAAGCTGTTTTTCAGCCTGTTGGTGCGGCTGGCTATACTCCTATATCTCCTACCCGATGGTAAAAGAGTAAAGAGATACCGTCCAGGGTGTGAGTCGTCCCTGAGAATTTTCCTCACTCTTCCAAGGCAGCGAGTGAAATGTCCTTTAGCCAGTGAAATCTGGCTAAAGTACATTCATAGCTTACAAGATCCTCTATTTACTTATTACTAAGCTAATAAAAGGAAAATGTCCACTCACCCTGCACCTGAATTTGGTTGTTAAAATCCAAAAGTAGCAAAGAGGCTCAGAAAATTCTAATTCTGCCCCTCTTTAAGGATTCACTGGATTGAAGCAGACCAAAACTGGGTAGCAGAACATGAGTCTGAATGAGATATTTTTCAAGGTTTTTTTCATACCTATAATTATGAGCTAAGAGTTTACCTCTGACTGCCAGAAATCGGGGACAAACATTAAAGTTTGCTCTGTGTCAGCCTGACTTGTAACAGGCAAATAAGCCCTCTTTAGGAAATTGATTATTAAACTGACAATCTGAAATGAAACCTAGGAATCTGAATGAACAAATCTATTAGTTTAAACATGTTGTATTAAATGTTAAGGGAAATAGAGAAGGATGTTCTGATAATGTAACCTGAACAATGTACTAAAAACTCTGTTATTGAATTTTTGATTACCCAGTCACCGTGATGCTTTCTAAATATATAGTTGTTAAACTGGAAAACCAATAAAACTTGTTTTATAAAAAAAATATTCTTGCTGCATGACTGGGCAGGATAAAGATATACTGAAATTCCAAGATCCCAGAGACTGGACAGCCATTTGTCTGAAATGGTATAGGGTTTCCTGCCTGAGCAGGAAATGACCTCCAAGGTACCTTCCATCATCATCATCATCATCATCATCATCATCATCATCATCATCATCATCATCATATTATTATTATTATTATTATTATTATTATTATTATTATTATTATTATTATTATTATTATTATTATTATACAGCCTACTTAGCCTATATCTGGCATTGTTAGGAGGAGGTTACAGTGATGTGCAAGTGTGGCACCTGAGGCTTACCAGAAGAATGAGAAGATAAACGTAGTAAAATATGAGTCAGGACATAATCCAAATTATAACCATACATGAAAAAAACTAATTGCACATAATCTTATTTTATTTATTAGAATGTTTTTTATCTTGTATTTATTACTGTATAAGTAACATTGATATCACTTCTTTTTCTTCTCTGGAACATTAACCCTGTGAGATGAGTTGGGCTGACAGAGAATAATTGGCCCAAAGTAATCAGCTGATTTTCCTGCCTAAAGTGGGACTAGAACTCACAATCTCCTGGTTTCTAGACCTGTACCTTAACCAATACACCAAACAGACTCTCTTGCTTTGTTTTGTCTTTTTGTTGCTAGAATTTAGACTGTGGCAACTTTGAGACACATGGACTTCAACTCCCAGAATTTTTCAGTCAGCATGTTTTAGATTGTATTTAGAGATTAGGATTTTCTTTTCTGTAATACAACTCAGCAAAATGCCCTTTATTAAACAAATAAATAACCATCTATTTATCTATATACATAGACACCATGCACATGCACAGAGACTGTGCAGCACTTAAGATTATAAACTCAAAAGCTGTCTTTATAAGAGGAGAACTGTGTTAGCCCACAACAGTCAAAATCAGGAGGAGTCCATTAGCTCTTTCTCTATTATTGCACCATATTTCATTAAGAAGCCTGCAGTTTTGTGAGCTGCTGCATATGCCCTTTGGGAAGCTTGTGCCTTTAATAAAGTCTAACAGCCAGAAAAGGTGCTAGTAGACTCCTGATACTTTGGCTACCAAAGGCAAACAAGTGCTTCAGTGTAGGGGCATCTTCAAGATGGGATGGGGAGTCAAAAAGTCAAGATGGTAGCTACAACGATATGATCAAAACCCCGCCCTTTAATGCAAGTCGCATCACAGATAAAAAGAGAGCAGGGCTTCAATGGTGGTAAGTGTGGCCACCATCTTGACCTTTTCTACAAATGGGCAGCTCTGCTTAAGAGCACGCAGGCCCAGTAGAAATTGCATTTGAGAGTCATTCCTCAACTGAAATATCCCTTGGATCAAGTAGCAGCTGCTTTAAGGAGTTATGGAGAGCTGCCTCTGTGCTCAAAAGGGCTGCCCACCTCTACATACACCACAGAAGAACACACTTGTTCCTTCCTCAGAGAGAGCTGGAATCTGAGATGTCTGTACTCCCCCTACATTCATGTCTTACATTCTGCCAAACCACAGAGTAAGCCTTTAACAGGCTTACAAAAGTCTTTTATTTGTTACAAAAGCCTCATTTTTTTGTTTCCATATGAGATCATTAATTCAGAAATGTTGACATATGGGCAGTGAAATCTCAGTTCTCTATTTGCCAATACAGTATACTTCAAAAAGTTGGCTACTCTTTATCCATGACCCCAAGAGAAGAGCTTCAAGGATTACAGCACACAATTGCTTTAAATACTCAACATTTGCGTTATATACTTTGGCACAGGGATTAAGACGTTGGGCTAGAAATGGAAGGTCATGGATACTCTTAAGACCAAAAACTGGCTGGGTGAATCTGGGTCAGTCACCTTCTCTGAGCCTTACCCAATTCATAGGGAAGTTGTTGAGGGAAAATAGGGGCAGGAACATTATGAATATCACTTTGTGTTGGACGAGATAAAGGCAGAATATTGATCTAATCCCCCTCCTCCTTCTCCCCCTCCTCCTCCAAACTGAGGATGAGCAGATGCAAGGAGGTTGCTTTAAAACCTGAACCCACCACCACCATCACCTGCCGTGAACCGTCCACAGTCAGTTGGGAATCAGGTGGTATACAAATTTAATGGCGGAAGAGAGGAGAAAGAGGAGGAAGCAGACGGTTCTTTACCTTTCCCCCGCAGATGATAACATCCCTTTTAATGGAGGGTTAGCCCTACTTCCCAGCCGTTCAAGAGGAAAAAAAATAATTTTCCTCCCAGAGTTACTCTAAAATTATTCTTAGGTAATATGCCCAGCGAAAGCCAGTTTGGTCTAGCGCAGGGGTCAGCAACCTGAAACAGTGAAAGAGCCACTCGGAACCGGTTCCCTCACAAAAGGAAAAACTGGGAGCCGCAAAAAATGTGTGCACATGTGCATGCATGCGCACATGTGCAGAACAGGGTTTGACTGAAGAGTGGAGCCAAGGCGAGATATGCACCTACCCTGCATATTTGAATTGATTGGTTGAACTTTTTTAGTCCCACTTTTTTTTTTGGACTGCACATGGCAGAGGACTGGGAGCCGTAGGAGACGGCTGAAAGAGCCGCATGCGGCTCCGGAGCTGCGGGTTGCAGACCTGTGGTCTAGTGGTTAAGATGCCAAGCTAGAAACTGGGAGACCATGAGTGTGATCTTAGGCCTTAGATCAGCTGGGTGACCTTGGGTCAGTCGCTGTCCCTCAGCCCAATGGAAAACTGCTTCTGAAAAACCTTGTCAAGGACACTGCAGGGACTTGTCCAGCAGACTTTGAGAATAAAACTCAATTAAACAAGGGGGTGGCAAAAGCATTCTATCCTTTGCCTCCCACCCATCCCCTTGCCATAATTCCTTACATCAAGGAGCTAGGAAACTATACATTCCAGCTGATAGGCACCAAGGGGAAGCTAGGAGGTCCTGACAGCCCTCTCAAAAGCCAGGCTGGGAGAAAGCTGTTTTGAAGGCTTTTGGAGAAAGAAAATGGCCAGGCCAGAACAGACAATAGGACGCTTAAACTTCTTCCAGCCCCTTGCTATCCTGTAGCAGCCCACTTTTTCCATGGCTTTCCTTTCTTCTTGTGTGTGGGGCCCCCTGTCCAAGCGCATGCTTGCAAGCAGTTGTCCAGCAGCCATTACAGATGTCAACAAGTGGCAGATTTGCTGTCGGGACCTCCATTAAGTCAACTGTTGATCTTTGCCTCTCTGGGTTCTGAAGGAACGGAAACCCCAGGCCATTGGCTTCCATGCATAATCTGCTCACCAGGAAAATGCTGACTCTTAGAATGGAAAGAAAACGTGGATAAAGTAGGGATTCTGAAGAAGGGAGGAGTACGTGTATGTCACATCCACAAAAGCAAGTCTTGCAGAAGAAGAGAATGATTTGGACAAAATTAAAAGTTCAAGCTAGGAGAACAGACTGAGAGAACGAAGAGCCTGCAGGGCCATCGGAATAAATAGGGGCTTAAGCTGAGCCAATTGCAAAGAAGGGAGAGACAATAAAAGAATTTATGGTAGTCTTGTCCTTGCTTTGGAAGTGTTTTTAGTCCTCCTGAGCCTTTTCTATAAGAAATCTTGGATGTCTCACTCTTATCAAAGAAAATGCCATATATACAATAAATCAATTCAGAAGAACAAGCCTGTATAGTAGAAACAGAGGAGATCTCTAGAGTTTTTCTGGCTATTTTAAACATTGTATGTGATCTGTTATTTTCTGCAGTTCAGGATTTGATTCAGAATATAGGTAGTCCTCAACATACGACCACAGTTGAGCCCAACCTTTCTGTTGCTAAGCGAGATGTTTGTTATGTGAATTTTGCCCCATTTTACAACCGTTCTTGCCACAGTTGTTAAGAGAACCACTGCAGTTGTTAAGTTAGTAACAAGAGTTGTTAAGGGAATCTGGGTTTCCCCATTGACTTTGCTTGTGTGGAAGGTGGCAAATAAAAATCTCATTCATAAATATGAGTCAGTTGCCAAGCCCCTGAATTTCAATCATTTGAAATGGGGATGCTGCTATGGTCATAAGTGTGAAAAAACAATCATAACTCACTTTTCCCAGTGCCACTGCAACTTCGAATGGTCGCTAAATGAACTGTTGTAAGTTGAGGACTACCTATATTATATATTTATTAGAGAACATTGTGTCATAGCATCTGCAGCTTGTTTAGGCTTCCCTCCCCTGCTCCACTGCAAATACACTCTACAGCACCCCTTTCAAGTTTCTAGTCCTTAATTTTGGTACCTTACTAGAAGGTAAGTTTGAAAACGTGAAACTATTCTGTGCAGTAAGGCATCCAAATCTATTGCTGACAGATCTTTCAGGAACACTGCAATTTTTCACAGCTGGACACATAGCTCCTTGCTTATCCGCATCCATTTCCTCAGGAGCTCAGCCAAGGCAAAAGGCCAGCAATGAGTTCTCTCAAGTTCTTCCAAGTTAGGAATCCATTGGAACCAATAATACTTCAAAGGCAAGATGTTTTGTACACAGTGTGCGTGTTTGGGTAGAAACATGCCATTTGGGTGCAGTTCAACAATTGACAATTATGCAAGTGTCTGTTGGGACTGCAAGTACACGTGAGTGGTTTTTCCTGAATACAAAGGTGTTTTCTTGAGAAGAAAGAGGTTTAAGATAAGGCTGCAGGACAGGATCAATGACTGAGGTTTAAATCCCCCTTCCCATGGGACATGGAGCTAATCCTGGAGCTGTTAAAGACCAGATATGCTAAAAACACAGTTGCACTCAACATCCTTTTTGTTTTATTTGATTAATAAATATTTCTTTGAGTTAAATGTGCATATCTTTGTAACTGCATATTAGCAAATACATTGTCTAGAAGCAAAAAGGCTTGGATATGATGCAGATATGCTTGAGGCTAAAAATGGTTGAATCTACCAAGTCTGGCTTTCTCCATTTCTTCAGGTTTCAGTCATAGGTGTTTTTTTTAATCCTATTTTTGCATAGGGTGTTGTCATTATTGTTGTTGTTTTGTTTTTGTTTTTTTGGAGAGGACTGTTCTCCAAATGCTTTCACATTTGGCAATCTTCAAACTATTTCTCATAATGCCAGAATTATATTTTTAAACTCTTTTTCTCTAATGCTGTAACTTAAAATTCTGAACTGCATTACAATATTTGGGACAATGTAGATGTTAATTTGTAACTGTATATATAATAAAAAAATTGTCTTTAATTATACAAAATCCAAAAACTAAGATTTGGATAAGCTTGTGTTAAAATGAGAACCAAATTACTTTCAAAATTGCAGTGGACATCATTTCAGAAAGAGAATTCCCTCGAGAAATGTCAAGCTGGTAATTCATGAGGATTGTTACTGATCTATATATCAGATTGTATTAAGCTGAGCCTGAATCTCCTTGACAAAGTGGAAACCAAACGTTTATTCTTCAGAGTTCTGGATTTCATTTTATTTTATTTTTTTTAAAAAACCCTATGCAATTGAATTCTCAACTTGAAAAACTAGCAAAAAGTATACAAATTCGTACGATAGAAATAAATGCAAGTTTTCATAAACCAATGCATGTTTTCATAATCAGTAAATTAACGTAGAAAAAGGCTGTAAAAGATGCAATATTGAGATGGAAATGGATGGATCTTCTAAGCATTTTATCCGTGGTAAGAAAGAAGAGGGAATGCCTCTTACATTTGTTGCTATTTCAAATTTTGTTGTATTAAAATGGGGTCTTTTTTTAAACAAAACATTTTGCTCTGTAAATTAGAGCCTCTGTTTAATTAATCAATTTCTTCACTAAGCTGTGAGTAAACATGTTAATAACCTGATCTTGTAAATGTGATCAGTTTCATAGGCAATCCTATCTAGACCAGGGGCCCCCAACCTATGGGCTGTGGCCCGGGACTGGGCCACGGGGTCTTGGCCAACGGGCCATGGAAATGGCTGGCTGGTATGTGCACACATGGGCGTGCATTCCACCCCACTTGCGCTAGCGCCCATGGCCGTTTGGGCATGCACACAGGCACGAACAGAGACACTATCACAGGGGCAGGTGTCCATGGCCTATTTGTGCATGCGCTGCCAGCCTGGGTGGGTTGCATGGCCCATTTGCACATGTGTGAATCGGTCACTAGCTACCACAAGGGTGCATGGTCATTTGTGCATGCGCATGGTACCAGCGAATGCCACATGCATGAACGGGGCTGCTAATGCTGTGCCAACGTTCATGGCCCCATGCATGCGCACACCCACACCCACACACCAATTTTGAAGCTGCTCTCCGTCCCTCCAGCCCGCAAGCCCGGAAAGGTTGGAGACCTCTGATCTAGACGACATGTATCTGTTGGACCCAAGGAAAATTCTCCCAGTGAGAGGAATCCAAACATTCTCCAGGTACTTCCTGATGGATGAGATCTAATACTTTGGGCAGCTATCCCGTCTTCTGCAGCCTGACAACATCGGTTTCATTCTGATGTTGTGGAAAGGAAAAAGATCAGTGACAAAGATGTGAGGGTTCCAAATGGAAGATAGTGTTACTCTGATGCCCCACACAAAATAGGATAAATTGTCCATATTAATTATCTGAGCTATCCATTGTCTAGATCAAGGGTGTCAAACTGCCAGCCCACAGGCCGGATGCGTCATGTGGAAGCCATGTCCATCCCAGCTCCAGCAAGGGGAAAAATCACAACACGTCACGTGATGCGGCAAGTTTAATAACCCCAGTCTAGATGCTAAATGGGCCATCGCTTTGTAACAGAAATGCTCTAAATCAGTGTCCTAGACAATATTAAGTTCCAGTGAGCATCATCCATATGATAACTGTCTTCCGATACTTGAGGAGCTATCACAGAGAAGAAGGGATTGACTTATTCTCCAAATAAGTCAAAGGGCAGGACAAGAAGTAATTGGTGGAAGCTTGTTAAAAAGAGATTCAACCTAGCAATAATTAATTTTCTGACACTGAGAACAGCTTAATCAGTGGAACAGCTTGCCTCCAGGAGTTGTGGGTTTTCCAAAATAGACCGAATAATCATTTGATTGGGATGGCATAAGGCTTGAGCAGGGGGGGTTTAACTAAAAGATCTCCTAAGTCCCTTACAGCTCTATGATTCTATGTTCTGTGTAGTACTGTTAGCGCTACCATATCTGAGCTGCAAAAATCAGGAATGGGATGCAGCACAGAATAACTCTTTCTGATCCCCTTGGTAGTATGTAGTCTTTATCCAGATTTGTGATATCCAGGTATGAGAGACCTAACAGCTATGATTTCCGATGGGGGGATGGGGTGGAGCAGAAGTCAGATTCAGTTGGAACTAAGAAATGCTTATCAGTTGATTTTAAATACTTGATTGCCCCCTGCTGGGAAGAATGATTAAAGCTCCTTCAAGTGGGACAAGCATTCTCTGGGACTTGGGAAGCATCTTTATATCTGAATGTCTATGGAGATTCTCAGTCATGCAGGCCATCGCTATCTCAAAGATGCTTTTTTTTCACGAGGCAACTGGACTTTCTCCTTTGAACAGCTGTCTTGCAAGGAGTATAAATCCATTTCCCACCATCCAGTCAGAGCTGAGGAAGCTTTTTGGATGAGAAGCGAAATGTCTTCAAAGAAAAAACAAAGTCCAGTTGCCTCGTGGGGGAGAAAAAAAAGCATCTTTGGGATCTGATAACAAAAAAAGTCAAAGAGGAAAGCCTCAATTGTGGCCCAAGTTGTGGATGCTCTAACACTGGAGGTTTTTAAGAAGCAATGGGACAACTATTTGTCTGAAATGGTATGGGGTTTCCTGCTTGAGCAGAGGGTTGGACTAGAAGACCTCCAAGGTCCCTTCCAACTCTGTTATTCTGTTCTTATGTTATTCTGTATTAAGATCCTCCAAGAATATGTGAAATCCACCTATAAACTGGCTTTGCTATAGCAATTGTCCCAAACTCTAGAAAAACCGAAGATCTGCTTAGGTCATATTATTATAAAATAGAGCAGCTGCAGATCTCCTTATCTTTTAAATCAGAAGTCTTTCTCAGTGATAGGTACGAGATTTTCTCTTGACTTTTGATTACTTCTTTTTTCACATACAAAAAAAAATCCCCAAGTATGTTCTTGATCCTTATCCTTAATGGTTTATATTTTTAAATAAAGATTATCTGTCACTTTACAAAATATCAATCAGCCACCAGGAGTCAGCACTGACAGTTTTACAGACCATATTCTCCCTAACTTAAAGCAAGGAAGAAACAGAACCCAAGATAAAACTATGCAGAGGGTTTCCCAGCATCTCTAAACAAGAGAGCAAAGAAGCAGATTTAGCTCATTTTTTAATTTTTATTTTAATTCCATTTATATCCCGTCCTTCTCCGAAGACTCAGGGCAGCTTACAAGCTTAGCAGTAGCCTTCATTCTATGTATATGCCTGCTTATTAGGGCTTTCACACACACCCCAAGCGGCATTATTACAAAGTCAGCTTAATTGCCCCCAACAATCTGGGTCCTCATTTTACCTACCTCGGAAGGATGGAAGGCTGAGTCAACCTTGAGCCTGGTGGGATGCGAACCTGCACTAATTGCAGGCAGCTGGTGTTAGTTAAGGAGGCATTAGCCCACTGCTCCACCAAGGCTCATAACTTCTTTCCATTAGTACAGTCTACCATTTTACTTTCTTCTCTTAAACGGGATAGTTTGCATTTACACTCGGAAGATCGAAGCAGCCTGGCAAAAACTTGTCTTTTTGTCAGGTGTCCCATTCTTTCTTTCAGTGTTATATTTTTACTGGATATGTGAGAACAGATTTTGGCTGCTGAAGATAGGGAAATCCTAGATTTTTTTTTCATTCTTTTGTAGGTTAAAGTTGTTATTTGTGCTTTAATTATATTATTGTTTTTTTATCAACCTCAGTGCCTTAGATTTGACTAAAGTCCAGATCATCAAGTAGAGCAGGATCATTCAGGGCAGATTTTTATTTCCCTGTAACAAAGGGCATATTTTGTTCCACCTCTGAGCTTTTACTAAGTTTCAATTTCCAAAGTTCCAGTATGTGCTAAAGGCAGTAATCTAGCAATTAAAGGAAGAGACAACATCATTAAGATAAAACAAATTAGAATGGAGATGACAGATGGAACTATGGGATCAGTAGCTATAGCACTTGTGTGTGTGTGTGTGTGTGTGTGTGTATACATATATATATATATATATATATATATATATATATATATATATATATATATATACATATATATATATATATATATATATATATATATATATATATATATATATATATATATATATATATATATATATATATATATATATATATATATATATATATATATATATATATATATATATATATATATATATATGATGGCCTTAGGTTACGCTGATACAGGCAATAAGATTTGGGCCCGTATTTGGGCCTTGCAAGGTATTCTAAAATACTTAACAAATACTTAACATAAACTTGGAAGGATTGAAGGCTGAGTCAACTTTGAGCTGGTCAGGATCAAACTCCTGGCTGTGGGCAAAATCATCCTGCAATACTGCATTCTAACCACTGAGAGTTTTGCCATGAAATCAAAAAGATCCTTCCAAATGGAGTTAGGCGCCCTCCGTTGGTTGCCCTAATCCTAGAGCGTGTTACAATGTGGAACATTTTCAGACTGAAAAGGTCAATTCTTTGAGCATTCATTGCACCATATTGTCACTCTGTCCTAAGCAGTTGTCTAAGGAAGTTCTACAACTATTTTAATGTGACCTAGCAATTTTTTTAAAAAAATTGAAAAAGATCTATGAATTCATTTTAATCTACAGCAATCGACTCCACCACATTCAGGAAAAGCATAGTAAGAAATGTGAAAGAATACAACCATTACAATCGTTTGCAGAAAATTCTTTCAGCTAGTTGGTCCGAATCCTGACAACAAAATTACAACAAAATATTATTACAACAAAATTCCTCACATTTTCTGCCATAACAAAAACACTTTTAATATTTGATATTGAGAGGCAAATAGACCAAGAATAGTTGTTCTAATTTCTGCGAAGTGTGGCATAACTGAACCCCTTCATCATTGTGCATTTCTTCCCACAAACCCCACCCAGAAGTCTCAGGAAAGAATAGAGCTTTGTCTTTGTAAACCACATTCTCAATCTCTGCCACGCAGCCCATCTGCACTAGCCCCCCCCCGCCCCCCCTGAACCTAAGTCTCCTTCCAAACCTCTGCTCAGTTCAGAGCTGTTTGGGAAGAGTAAAGGCAAAAATTAAGTATGTTGTAACTTGACACAGCTCTACCTACCTAGTTGAGGTATTAATTGAAATTGTTATTGTAACTTACAACCCGGTTAACAGTTGTACTATTTGTGAAGTTCCCCTTTAAATTCAAGAGTACTGAGGTTGGTGTATATCTCTGAAAGTTTGCAGTGATCATTTCAAAGCCATTTCCTCATCTTCTGAGAATACAGGACTAATAGAGGTGTCTTCGATCTTCTGCAGCAACACACATTTGCTGAAAAGGCAACCCTGAAATTGCACCCTGATCTTGGCAAATCTATATAGTATAAGAGCCTTGTGGTTGAACTGTTTGACAACTGATTAGCTGGCTAAGTGAAAAGAAGTTAGTTGCTCAAGATTACAAGCCAAGTGCATTGCAGAGTTTGAATCCCAAAGGTTTTGCAAATATTATATTCCAACATATGCTACAGTGCTATAACACCCTCTGAACTGCTTTTCCCCACTGTATCATGCAAACTGTTTTAGAGTTCCTGTATTAATGTAAAACTACTGTCGATAGCTTCAGCAGAGAACGTCAAAAAGTAAATGTTTTTGCATATCACATGCTGTGTGCATCAACTTCTTCAAAGATCATTTCTAAACAAAAATGGCAAATGCCTGACTAAAGATCTGTAAAAGGATGTTTTGTTCCACCCCCATAAAGTTCCTTGCAATTTTGAACCCTTCTACTAATTATAATATGCACATTGTCCTAGAGCAGGGGTGTCAAACTCAATTTCACTGAGGGCCACATCAGCGTTATGGTTGCCCTCAGGGGGCTGGGTGGGCGTGGCCAGGTGGGCGTGACCAAGTGGGCGTGACTGGGTGGGCGTGGCCAGCTCAATACTGCTCACTCAGTGCAGCTTACTCGAAATGCCTGGGTCAGGAGAGAACAAGTTGCACCAGCTAATTTGATGTGGGGACATCTCATTGCCCCACAAGCTCTTCACCTCCCCAAACATCTGCAGCCAAGCATGTGCAGAGGATGGAAAGGGCCTTCTTCCCAAGCCCAGGCATGATTGGTAGTTTGTTAGCTCAGATGTAGATAGCCTCCTAGTCTCCAAGCTTGGAGTGTGTGTGTGTGTGTGTGTGTGTGTGTGTGTGTGTGTGTTCCTTCTTCTGCCTTGACAGATCTCTGGAGAGCAAGAGGAGGCAGGGAGCAGCACTTCCCAGTCCTGCATGAGGGAGGCTGGCCCTTCTTGAAAGGGATTCCCCATTTCCACTCATGCGTGGTAAGGATGCTGGCTTGTTGGAGCAGCCTTCCCTCATGCAGCGTCCCTGCCAGCTTATGCTCCTCTCCAGAGATCTTCCCTCAGCAGCGGCCGGCAAAGTAGCTCGCACACGAAACAAGCCCGGCAGAGGAGCCGGAGCGGCGAGCAAAGACGCCCGGCCTGGATCCTGCAAGGCCCGGCCGAGACGCGTCCCCAGCAGCGGAGCTGCTCCAGCTCCTCTGCCGGGCTTCTTTTGCATGCGAGCTACTTTGTCTGATGCTGCTGGGGGCGCGTCTCGGCCGGGGCCTTGCAGGATCCGGGCCAGGCACCTCTGCTTGCCCTCAGCAGCACCTGGCCCAGAATCGCATGCGAAAGAAGCCCGGCAGAGGAGCCAGAGCGGCGAGCAGAGGTGCCCGGCCTGGATCCTGCAAGGCCCCGGCCGAGACAGGCCCCCAGCAGCCTCAGGCAAAGTAGCTCGCACGCGAAAGAAGCCCGGCAGAGGAGCCTGTGTGTGAAAGAAGCCCGGCAGAGGAGCCGGAGCGGCTCCGCTGCTGGGGGCGCGTCTCGGCTAGGGCCTTCCAGGATCCGGGCTGGGTGCCTCTGCTTGCCGCTCCAGCTCCTCTGCCGGGCTTGTTTCACGTGCGAGCTACTTTGCTGGGCGCTGCTGAGAGCGAGCAGAGGCACCCGGCCCGGATACTGCAAGGCCCCGGCCGAAATGCACCCCCAGCAGCACCAAGCAAAGTAGCTCGCACGAGAAACAAGCCCAGCAGAGGAGCCCGTGTGTGAAAGAAGCCCGGCAGAGGAGCCGGAGCGGCTCCACTGCTGGGGGCACGTCTTGGCTGGGCCTTGCAGGATCCGGGCCAGGCACCTCTGCTCGCCCTCAGCAGCTCCCGGCAAAGTAGCTCGCACGCGAAAGAAGCCCGGCAGAGGAGCCCGTGTGTGAAAGAAGCCCGGCAGAGAAACCGGAGCGGCTCCGCTGCTGAGGGTGCATCTCAGCTTGGCCTTGCAGGATCCGGGTCGGGCGCCTCTGCTCACTCTCAGCAGCGCCTGGCAAAGGAGCCCGTGTGCAAAAGAAGCCCAGCAGAGGAGCCATCTGTGGCTCTTTCTCTGGCTACTTCAAGTCTGCCTTCCTGCCTGGGCATCTCTCCCCCTCACCGGCTGGGTGTTGCTCGTCCTCCCCCCCCACGTCCCACCTCACTCCCTCTTACCTCCTACCTCCTCCTCCTCCTCCACTTTTTTTTTGGAGCCGCAGGAGACTAATGAGATGCAAATGGTGCTGGGTTCCACCAGCCCACGTGCACTTGTCTCCTACTGAGCAAGTGCTCAGCCGGGCCGGCGCCAAGGTGGTGGGGGCCGGACCTTTGTAATTTTTGGGAGAGTTGTGCGGGCCGGATTCAATTATGTGGCGGGCCGTTTGTGGCCTGCGGGCCTTGTGTTTGACATGTCTGTCCTAGAGACAGAAGTAAAACAAAACACAAAAACATAATATTCATCAAGTCTCACTGAAATGAAAAATTTCTGCTATATTTCTAGGCTCACAACCAGTGGTGGGATTCAAATATGTGAACAACCAGTTCTCTGTGTGGATGCCACTTTCAGAAGTCCATTCCGCGCCTGGGCAACAAAAAATTAGCTACCAGTTCTGCTGAACTGGTGCAAACTGGCTGAATCCCACCACTGCTCATAACCCATAATACCAGCATTGTTCTTCATATATCACGGCATGAATTTCTATAGAAAGAAGAATGGAATCTCAGAAGCCCAGTCTCATTTGGCCGTCAGCTATAACAATGCCACATCGTGGTTTTTCTGGCAGGAGGACAAGTCATCCCAATAATATTTTCTGAATAGATGCTGTCAATATTTGCTATGGCATCAGACCTAGTCTCATCTGAAACTGGCTTGGACAATTTAAGTTCATGCCTTTCTTTAATCTACCATCAAACACTAAACCAATGACAACTGTCAAAAATGAGTCTAAGACTATTTGTGTCAATAGAGGCATGATTCATTATAGTCATTTGTAGTTTATCTACGTTAAACTCACAACTTGATTGCTTCCCAACTGAACTATTACAATAGGATATCTACATGGGGCTCTCTTTAAGGCAGACTGGAAGCTGCAGTTGGTACAGAATGCAACCTTATAGGTAGTTATGGACACATCATGAAATGCTAATAGAATACCAGTGCTCCAGAAACTGCACTGTTTCGTAATAAGCTTCTGGGTACAGTTCATGGTTATCTCCTGTAAAGCTCTTCATGGCACAAATCCAGGTTACCTATGAGACTGCCTATCTCCAACTGCTGTCTATCCCATGATATTCAACAGGTTGGGCATGTTCTGGATCTCCTCTATAAAGCCCTGTCATCTTTATTATGTATATTGCCTCTGAAAGGGCATATCTCTTGAGATTTGGATGGTGTTGATCCTATTCATATTCTGTAAGGCCTTGACAATTAGGCTTTTCCTCTGGGCATTGGGCCAGGATGCCAGATAAGTCTGCCAGTAATAATTGGAAATTTAATTATTGCTGCTTGACCTCGATTACCTTATATTTTGAAAGCAGGGTAGCCATATAAATTGATTAGGTAAATAGGTGATAAATAGATACAGTAGATAGATAGATAGATAGATAGATAGATAGATAGATAGATAGATAGATAGATAGATAGATAGATAGATGATAGATAATAGATAGATAGATAGATAGATAGATAGACAGATAAGGAGAGGGAGAGAAGGAGAGAGGGAGAGGGAGAGAGAGATGGCAATTAACTGTAGCACAATGTCAAATTGCAACTGAACTTGAAAAAGCACTTTAAGATCACAAATAGTATTAGACTCATTTTTGACAGTTGTCATTGGTTTAGTGTTTGATGGTAGATAAAAAAAGGCATGAACTTAAATTGTCCAAGCCAGTTTCAGATGAGACTAGGTCTGATGCCATAGCAAATATTGACAGCATCTATTGAGAAAATATTATTGGGATGACTTGTCCTCCTGCCAGAAAAATGACCTACATTTAAAATATATATCCTCTACAGTCTACACATATATTCCACCCTTATTTGAAATGCAGCATATTTGAAAATAAAACAAAAACATATGAAACGTGTATTTATTTCCTATCCATTCAATATGCACCTAATTATTCACTAATTATTGACTTTTTCTCTGTTTCAGGCTGGTCATTATCTTATTATTTCCTCCCACCTGAATCAACATCTGATCATTCGTTCGTTCCGCCGGGACCTGAAGACCTGGCTCTTTGAGCTTTCCGGCCAGGACTGAGAACTTTTAATTTTTAACCTATTGTAATTGGGGTTTTAATTAGAGTTAAGGGTTTTAGATTTAATCAAGGATAATTCAATTTATTTTAATTTGTTATTAACTTTTGTATTGTTACATTGTCTTAATTGCCTTGTGAACTGCCCTGGGTCCTACGGGAGAAGGGCGGTATATAAGTTTAAATAATAAATAAATAAATAAATTTGCAGCGTCCACCTTTGCCTGCCTAGCCCGTTTGGAAAATACAATTCAGTTTAACATAGGAAGGAGTAGCCACCCAGCTGAAACCGTGATCCTGAACCAGGGCACGCAGAATTTGAGAAATAGACAGAATATAATTCTAATTTAAATGGAGCATGTTTAGCAAGTACATGCAGCAGTGAGCATTTCACATTAATCGGATATTAAATCATGCTTCATGACAGAATTAGCCATAGTAACCTGACAAATATTGACTTGAGAACAATGCAGCAGCAATTCATTAACACTGTTATCTGATAACTGAAACAATGGAGCCCAGTTTTTGCCCTTAATGTTAGCAAAATACTTTGTGATCTATAGCCATTGAAAGTCAGTTGCAGTTGCCTCTCTGGGTACTTCCAGATATTCAGCCTTTTTGTCTTCTGATCCCCATATCGAGTCTAAGATTGATCTGGGCTGTTTCAGTTCTTTCCAAAATTGTCTCTTGCCTTGCCTTTCTTGCAATTTTTATTTATGAGTTCAGTATTCACCCACACAAAAGAAATTGATAAGAGTTAATTAGTAATAGACTAGCTGGCACTTCCTGTTTTTCCCAAGTGAAAATAAAAAGTTCCTCTTCTCTTCAGAAAGGACAAGGTAGTGGCCAAGCTTCTGGTGAGATGATTCTGGATTTTTATTTATCTGCTTCTTTGATGTGTCAGCTTGAAGAGAGCCACTGCTTTGAAAGTTGCCCATCCACAGACCCAACGGAGCTGCATTAAAATTTTTGCACAATTACAGGCTCCTGATCATAGTTCAAACACCAGGGAATTCATTTTACATGCAAAGCAGGAAGAAATCTTTCTCTATTAACCTCCTATATTAGTCATTTTCTCTGGAATTATTTCAAAATAAATATAAAAATAATGTAAACCTTATAATATATCCCATTGTTTTTGATGCATTTTCTCTTTTCTGCTTTTAAAACACTGCCAGCCTTTCCATAATAAGTCAGCAAAGCTCAATTAAGGCAACTGGCAGAAAAATGATTTATGAATTTTTGCTCTTGCACATTGTTTCCTTTGCTTGCACTATTGCTATTCTAGCCTGCTACTTTGGCTACTTTCCCAAACTTAGAATTTTCCTTTAAAATCTCCTGGGTTAGGATGCTGAGCTTGTCGATCAGAAGGTTGGCAGTTTGGCGGGTCGAATCCCAAGTGCCGCGTAACAGAGTGAACGCCTGTTACTCGTCCCAGCTTCTGCCAACCTAGCAGTTCGAAAGCACGTAAAAATGCAAGTAGAAAAATAGGGACCATCTACGGTGGGAAGGTAACAGCGTTCCATGCGCCTTTGGCGTCTAGTCATGCCGGCCACATGACCACGGAGACGTCCTCGGACAAGCGCTGGCTCTTCGGCTTTGAAACGGAGATGAGCACCGGCCCCTAGAGTCGGAAACAACTAGCACGCATGTGCGGGGGAACCTTTACCTTTACCTTTTACCCATTAATTTGCTTGATTCACTATCAGAAAAATCTATTTTTGATTCAGAAGTGGCTTGTGGTGCTTTGTAGCATACTCTTCTGTGTATTGCCCACAACACCTTGAAAAAGTCTGGTTTTGGATTGGTAATAAAATAAATTTGCAATATGTTATTGTTCACACACTAATACATCCAACTTGAAGAATCATTTTATATAGTTGTTGAAACAGGTGCATAGCCATCCTTTTAGAAAGATTCCTCTAGTCTGATCTTTATCAGATATTTATGCCTACAGTCTACGTGTATGTGTGAATGATGAAGCATGGTTAAAAGGAGCAGCCTACAAGCCACCATTGTCAAAGCCATAAGACAAACTGGGGGAGATATTCTCTGCCATCTCTTGAGCCTCACAAGATGGTTCTCTACCAATCCAGCTGACCATTGTCTTCTTTCTTTCTTACCTTCATCCACCACCATTTCTATTTTTAAATATTCATCTGGAGCTTATGTACGCCCAGTATGTTCCTTGAAAATAAGAATCATACTGAAGACTGGTGATTAGCACCATGCCAACTTCCCATTTTATTTATTTTTAAAGGAATCTCTTACCAACAAAAAAAGCAACAATTGCCAGGTTGAATCCATGGGGAAAATCTTAGGGCTTGAATTGCAGATCTCATGGCTTATACATTGGTCTAACCTCTGAGCTTTCTTGCTTCTTCCTTAACCCCAGTTTTTAAGAGTTGTTTTTCTGATAACTTCTCTGGAGATCTTTTTATTTATTTTGATCAGTCCTAGTAAACGTGCCATCCAGACTTTTGAAAAAAAAAAGATGCTGAGTGCTAATAAGTGGCCCTACAAATACCATTGTCATTGGGAACATTTATGATCTCAGCCTTCTTATGCTCCATCTTCTCAGTTATGGTCATGCTGAGCTCATTCAGATTCTCATCTGCCCAATTATGCACCAGCATATTCCTAATTACAGGACCCAGCTGGTCTCTGATTTTCATCTCTCTCAGACTGAAACTTGGGTCAAGGTACCAGGCACCAGCCCATGAATTTAAAACAAATGATGGCTTAGAGACATAGCAATAAACCCAATAAAAGTGCAAATGTAAAGTGCTTCTAACAGAAACATCCTTTTAGAAATTGCTATGTGGGAACAGCCCAAACTGATCTCTACCAGTTAATAATGTTTGAAGTCACATGCAGAATTCACACTATATATGAGCTCTAGCTAAGAATCTGTCCTTCTGTGGCTATTTTGTTCACAAATCCACTTGATATTCATAGCATGGCTTTTGCTATATTAGTGATACCGGAAGATTGCATTGTTAGCTCATTGTGAGAAGTTTCATTATGTAAATATGAGAATTTCAACTTTCGATCATTCTAGCTTTTTAAGTGGCTATGCTTGAAAAGTCACATTTTTCTGACATCTCTGGACCTTCCACAGTATAAAAGACTGAGAAGGATGAACTAATTCAGCTTCCAGTGACCTCCTTTATGTCTTAGCTTAGATAGATTTATTTTCTCAGAGGAAATAGCCACTTCAATAACCCAAATTCCAAAAATATACAATATAATATAGCAAACATTGGGACAACCATTGCTAGTGGCATTGACCTATTGGGTGGTCTTTTTATTTTTTTTATTTCAGTTTTTTATTCCACTTTTATTATTTTTATAAATAACTCAAGGCAGTGAACATACTTAGTGCTCCCTCTTCCTCCTATTTTCCTCACAATAACGCAGTGAGGTGGATTGGGCTGAGAAAGTAAGTGCCCAAAGTCATCCAGCTGGCTTTTATGCTTAAGGCAGGATCTCCATCTAGGATTCTAGCATGGTGGCTTAAGCACTAGACTAGACCAAAATGGGTCTCTTTCCTATATAATTGTGCACACATAACACTAGGATATCTGGGAGAAAGCTCTTCATTGTTACATTATATCTCATTTTCTATGAACAATTCTGGGGGTAAAAATCTCAGCTGTGCATACTTCCATCTGCAAGAAACCTTAACTGCTGTTTCTGTGAATAAGCTTGCAAAACCATATACAGTACAATAAGCATCATACACTTTTCCCTTTGTTAGGGAAGACTATTTTTAGGACCAAAGATCTTCCCCATCTACCCCCAAAGAACAACAAAGCCAAAGAGATTGAGCTCCAGCAAATCTCCATTGCGAAGCTCCATGAGACCAGGAGAAAAATCTGCTTGTTTTTGTAACATGTCCCTCACCTAAAATCAATTTCTTTTAAAAAGCCTTGTGCTGAACACCGAGCGGCCCAGTCTGTATTATCAGCAGAACTCAACCAATTATTGCACTTCTAAATCTATTTCCTAGGCTGGAAAATATAAAGGTGTATTTAACAGATGTTGAGACTCTAGAAAGGGTACAGAGAAGGGCAACAAAGATGATTGGGGGGCTGGAGGCTAAAACATATAGGAAACGGTTGCTGGAATTGGGTATGTGTAGTTTAATGAAGAGAAAGGTGGGGGGTGACATGATAGCAGTGTTCCAATATCTCAGTGGCTGCCACAAAGAAGAGGGAGTCAAGCTATTCTCCAAAGCGCCTGAAGGCAGGACAAGAAGCAATGGATGGAAACTAGTCAAGGAGAGAAGCAACCTAGAACTAAGGAGAAACTTCCTGACAGTTAGAACAACTAACCAGTGGAACAACCTGCCTCCAGAAGTGGTGAATGCTCCAACACTGGAAGTTTTTAAGAAGAGACTGGACAGCCATTTGTCTGAAATGGTATAGTTTCCTGCCTGAGCAGGGGGTTGGACTAGATGACCTCCAAGGTCCCTTCCAACTTCTTCTTCTTCTTCTTCTTCTTCTTCTTCTTCTTCTTCTTCTTCTTCTTCTTCTTCTTCTTCTTCTTCTCCTTCTCCTTCTCCTTCTCCTTCTCCTTCTCCTTCTCCTTCTCCTTCTCCTCCTCCTCCTCCTCCTCCTCCTCCTCCTCCTCCTCCTCCTCCTTCTTCTTCTTCTTCTTCTTCTTCTTCTTCTTATTATTATTATTATTATTATTATTATTATTATTATTATTATTATTATTATTATTATTATTATTTAGAACCAGGAAGTAATAGCTCATAATATTTTGGGATCTATTATTGAGATTTCCACTGAAGGCTGAAATTTCTCCCTTTGATTCAGGATTCATGCAGGAACTGAAAAGAAGACCTATAACCTTGCAATTTCTGCAGGCTTTTCAAACTTCTCTGAAGCAGATAAGAATTCAGTCTGAAGTTCTACACATTTCTACACACAACCCCTATATATTTTGTCATTTTTTATGTAAATGGGAGCTTGAAAACTATAATTTTATTAAAAAAATACAGCTTTGTATTAAGACCTGTGTTAATTCAGATCAAAATATTTAATCACTCCCTTTCATTGCTTACAAAATCTCCTTGATTAAGAGGGTGATCCCAACACATTCTTAACATAAAAGTAAAAAAGCAAGTGTTAAGGCAGCTCACAAGCTTTCCCATTCCTTATGGATCTCCCTTCCCTCTTCCTTGGCCAGGCTTACTTACTAAAATATTATGAGAGCTGCCTGCCCGGTCCAAATTGGTAGAAGTCACTGAATAACCCTGGCAATAACAATTGGTAGAACTTGGACTGTGACAGTGTTATTCAATGGCTTCCTTTGCTCTTAATATAAGAGCTTTAGCATCTGCCCTGCCCATCTTTTGCCTTGCACAGCGAGCTATGGTATTGATCTTGACATAATTAAGAAAAGCAGGCACGCTCCTGAAGTCTTGCTGCTAAGACAGATCTCTGTGGCCACCTGTTTATGTATCTGATTTTATCTCTATCCATGAAGCAGTTTCACATGCTAAAATTCTCAGTGGCTTTTCTCTTGGCAGTTCAATGCATCTTTATTATTTCTTGTTTACTTTGTTAGGGAGAGTATCCTGTCTTGAATGCCGAAGATAGAATCTGACTGCAGAGTTGCCGTCTGCAAGGCTGGGACCTGCTGTGTTTCAGAAGGTCAAGGAAAGCCGTGAGGCCAGGGGAACAAAGCCGTTCTAAACTATTAAAGGGGAAAAATGAATATTATCTTTGCTTTCCACAGATAGATTTCTCCATTTCTTTCTCCTTAGCAACATACAGGAAACAACAATCAGACACAAGAGAGATGTAGCTCCAGGCACCATCTGATATAATTACTTTTAGATGAAACTCAGCTCAGTTACAACAGTACTGCTTGCTTAACATCATGTCAATTTTGGTGCAAGCAGAAGGCAATGCTACAGAAGATTATTTTCTATGAGCCCCAAACATACATCCATGTATATTCTGCTGTGGCAAGGTCTCTTGCCATACTGTTAGGTCACTATACAGAGCGTGATTGCTAACATAATATCGTACAAGATTAAAAGCACAAACGTTATATTGTCATTAGGGAAACTGGCAACAGTTTGCACCTATTCTGATGTGATGATTACAACCCTTTCTCAGAGGGATGGACCAGCTGCTGTATTGTCTCTGCTGGTAAATTGCTGCTTGGATTACTGTAGTAGTACACTCTACCCTAATAAATGACTCAGATCTTTCAGCTATTGCAAAGCATGACAACAAACTAATACCTACTTACCAGTGACCATGTAAAGCCACTCCTAAAAGAACAGCAAGTAAAGTAATAATAAGTCTGAAATAAACAATCTTTATTGAATTATCCATTTATTGAATTGCATCTGTTTCCAATGCTTCCAGAACATCAGATCTCAAATCCAGAGTTGAATTTGAAAGTGAGTCCAATCTTTGGCAGACCCATACTGGAGTTCAACAACAACAAAAAAAAACCAAGTAGGTTTCTGAAAGCTTATGTACTATTCTGTTGCAATTACTCATCCTTCTAATTACCTATATTTGCAGTTGAGACAAGTGGCCCAGTCAGGGCTTTTTTTCTCATAGAACGCTCAGAACGGAGTTCCGGCACCTTTTTTGGATGGAACCTTATAGGGTAGGCAAGGCGGGTTGTATGACATGTGTGAGTTCCGGCACCTTTTTCTTTTACAAAAAAAGCACTGGGTTTATAAACACATAGTTTATAAAAAGATTTATCTGAGACCGCTTCCATTTCAGCCCTCCCTATCTGATCACCGGCCTTGACAAAGCACTTCTAAATGGAAGAGATAATATTCATGAGCGAAGCTGGGTGAGAAATTAAGTGAGGAGGATGTACGTGTTATGTATTTGGGGAAAGCTAAAACTTTGCCTGGTATCCTGAACACAATGATCTGTCAAAGAAATGCCATTCATATAGAAAAACACATAGAAAAATGGAGCTAGCCCTCCTCACCAATGCAATCATCTCCCACAGTAGCATTATACAGGCATTGTGTAATAATATAGGTAATATACATATATTATATGTAATGATTTGTGTAAAATATTGCAAGTTCTGTGTATAAAAAGAAGATATTTTTTTTAAAAAAACACACACTCCACTTATTGGATATTCACTTGGAAAATCAAGATCTTGTGCCTCTGCTCCCATTCTACATCTCTTCCTGATTATTGCAATTTCTCTGCATTGGGCATAAAGCAAACAAAAAGCCTTATACTGTTTTTTTTCAATTTTCATAACTCTTGCTACTGCATTTCCTTCTCAGTGGTTCCGGCTTGATGCTGATGGAAATCTCTATGATATATGTATTTCACACAAAGTGTCAAATAATAATTCGGTGACAATTTTTTTAAAAAACAAACAAACAAAACCTTTTACCCTCTTCTTATAATAGTGAATATCTTAATATTTCTTAGTTATGATCATCTTATACTACAGGCCATTTTCATAATGACTGACCACAAAAAAGCAGGGAGAGTGGTATTAAACCACATACCTTTGGGGTTGCTGTTACACAAATGCCTTGAATGTGTTCTTCTGACATTTGACAGACTCAACAAGACATCTCAGACTGCTGTAACCAAGAACAATCAGAAGGCACTTGTAGTTAGTCTGCTTTTCTTGTCTTTCTATACTTAATTAACACCTCCACCCCAGCCCATGAGGCATTTGCTCTCTCTCTCTCTGTTTGTGTGTGTGTGTGTGTGTGTGTGTGTGTGAAGTGTTTGTTAAGTATTTAGAATACCTTGCTAGGCCCCAAACACGGGACAAATCTTATTTCCTGTTTCAGCCTAACCCAAGGCCATCCACAGGCAGTAGTCACAACGGTGACAGCTCATATTTGTATAATGTTTTTCCCCAATTGCTAACAGTCTCCCTTTAACTCTTTGTTAGCAAACCAAAAAAAATTACATATATATATATATTTATTTTATTTTATTTTAATTACATTTATATCCCGCCCTTCTCCGAAGACTCAGGGCGGCTTACAAGCTTAGCAGTAGCCTTCATTCTATGTATATGCCTGCTTGTTAGGGCTTTCACACACACACCCCAAGCGGCATTATTACAAAGTCAGCTTAATTGCCCCCAACAATCTGGGTCCTCATTTTACCTACCTCGGAAGGATGGAAGGCTGAGTCAACCTTGAGCCTGGTGGGACGCGAACCTGCACTAATTGCAGGCAGCTGGTGTTACTTAAGGAGGCATTAGCCCACTGCTCCACCAAGGCTCTCTCTATATATATTATTAGTTGAATTTATATACCGCCCTATTCCCGAAGAACTCAGGGCAGTTCACAGGGCAGTGAAAACAGTACAAAAAGAGAATAAAATGGAATTAAATTAGTACAAGCCCACAATTCATAATAACAATAAAATTAAAATTTTAAAATTAATTTAATATGATTTAATTAAAATACTTTAAAATTTAAAATCCCTCAGTCCAGGCTGAATATATATATATACATACAGTACATACATACATACATACATACATACATACATACATACATATATATATATATATATATATATATATATTCAATTTGTATAGCTGCCCTTCTTAGCCAAGTGATTCTGGGTGGCTTTAATTTAGTGTAAGAGGGAACTGAAAACATATATTTTATCACAAGCATTTTAAGAGTCTTTAGGGATTAGATTCAGTATTAATTAAGGGTTAGAAATGGATTTAGAGCTTTATGAATTGTAAAATTATAACTGTTTTGGGGTCTTGGATCCAACAGAAAAAAATATAAACGTAGCTCTGGGTTGAACTATGGAATATTTGGTGTTCTCTGAAGGCTGGTTGCTAACAAACATTTCATTACCCAACTACGTAGATAACATTATCACTACAAGTAAGTATGTCTGTTTATGTACAGTATAGTAACTTGCCCTGCCACTTTCATTCGGGTGTGGTTTCCTTTTTGGTGGTTCCTTGATTAGGATATTGTTATTTTGCCTGATTGTTTGTCTGGTATTGATCCCTTCTTATCTGAGTGTTGGAGAGGATTATTTTAATCTTTTTGTTTCCTTCCTTCGATGATGATGATGATGATGATAGTTGGAAGGGACCTTGGAGGTCATCTTGTCCAATCCCCTGCTCAGGCAGGAAACATTATACCGTTTCAGACAAGTGGCTGTCCAGTCTCTTCTTAAAAACTTCCAGTGTTGGAGCATTCACAGCTTCTGGAGACAGGTTGTTCCACTGATTAATTGTTCTAATTGTCAAAAAAATCTCCTTAGTTCTAGGTTGCTTCTCTCTTTGGTTAGTATCCATCCATTGCTTCTTGTCCTGCCTTCAAGTGCTTTGGAGAATAGCTTGACTCCCTCTTCTTTGTGGCAACCCTTGAGATATTGGAACACTGCTATCATGTCACCCCTCATCCTTCTCTTCGTTAGACTAGACATACCCAATTCCAGCAACCGTTCCTTATATCCTTTAGCCTCCAGTCCCCTAATCTTCTTTGTTGCTCTTCACATCTTTTTTACATAGTGGTGACCAAAACTGGATGCAGTATTCTAAGTGTGGCCTTGCCTTTGAATGGTAAACACAGTAAATGTGTTTCATCACTATCTGTTCAATGATGGCTGATTTGTCTGAAATGCTAGGGTGTCAGGAATTTTTGGATTTGGCTTCATTTAAAATAAAAAGAATTTCCCAGTTGAAACTGTGGTCGAGTCTGTCCATGTGTTGTCAGTTTAAGAAGTTTTTCTGGAGTGTTCTGACTGCTACCCCATGTTCATAAATATAATCCTTACAGAGACTGTAATAGCCACCAGAAAGGCAGAAGACTAGTAGACTTTAGCTGTCTGGAGAAGGCTCTGATGCTAGGATTGATGGAGGCAAAGAGAAGGGTATGACCAGCAGCAAGGCAGATGGAAGTTACAATGGCAATGAGCGCTTCATTAGAAGACCCAAAAGACCAAATTAGCAATAGCAATAGCAGATTTATGTACCACTTCACCATGCTTTACAGCCCTCTCTAAGCAGTTTACAGAGTCAGAATATTGCCCCAACAATCTATGTCCTCATTTTATTGACCTTGGAAGGATGGAAGGCTGAGTCAACCTTGAGCAGGTCAGGATGAAAAGAACCAAACTCCTGGCAAAGTGAGCAGAGTTAGCTTGCAATACTGCATTCTAACAACAGTGCCACCACAGCTCTTAGGGACAGTTTGTTATGGAGAAAAACTATGTGGTCAGTAAGAGTTGACCCCAACTTTATGGCAATCATAATGGAAGAATGAAAATAAATACATGGATAAAGATAAAGACTTTGGCTAATTTGGATAAACAAATTGCAAAGTGCTGTTTTTGAATTCACAGAAGTGCTATTGCTTGTTCCAAGATAATGAAATGTTAAGGACTTAATGTTCCTCTATGGATTCTTAAAACTATTAGTTGAATTTAGTTTAGTTTTGATTCTTCATTTGGCAAGGAGCACAATTGGTAATAGCTTATTTAATTTAATTTATATGCTGCCCATCTTTCCATCCAAGGTGACCCTTATCTTTGTTTTTCCTATCTGCTGAAAAACATTTTGGAACATTGTAATTGCAGGAAGGGAATTTATAAATAAGCTTGATTTTAATAGTAGTTGGAATAATGATAGTCATGTGAACCAGTGCTAATACATTAATTAATACTATGTCTTTTACATTCTGGAAGAAAATATTGTCAATGGAAGCAGTTCAGTGCCTTTTCTGAATCTGTTTAGGAGTCATCAAAAGGCTGTTGTTGTTGTTGTTGTTGTTATTCCAGTCTTTTATCTTTGTCATGACTCTGGCCTCATCCCGTGCTGGCTTGAAAGAGTGCAGTTTTGCATGCAGTGGTGGAATTGCCCAAAGAATGAGCACACGGCTTTTATAACGCCCAAAACAAGACTGAGAATAAATGAAAACCTAAGTGAAGCTTTTATTCCCGCGGTCTATGAAGCTGAAAATACTAACTCTTTCTGAAATGCATAACAGTCAAAGCGGGCTTGAACTCCTACCTGCTGGTGTGGGTGTGAGGAGAACAGATTCTTTCTAGCAGGATGAGAGATAAAAGCATCAGCAGGAAGGCCTTAGGATAGGGTTAGTTTAATTATTGTTTTAGAGTAACACAAAGTCTACTTAAGACAACCTTTTATTCATGATCTTTCAACAAAGCTAGTCTGCTATCCACTTCAGAACCGTCAGTTGAACTTAAGCTATTATTAGCATTTTGATTCTCTTCTCTTGGATGCGACTTCTGCCACAGAACAAATGTAATCTTTTTTGCTTTTTAAAAACCAAAATGGCAGACAGGTGTTTTTTTTCTTTCAAGGATTTGTGATTGTATTAAAGTATACATTTTGCACATTATGAAGGCTGTCTATGAATTTCACAACTTCACTCACACCTGACAGGCTTTCCCTTTCTTTGAAATAATTGCTTTAATTCAAGTCCATGGAAGGCAGGTCTACATTAAGACCCATTGGGATGATACATGAAAGAGCAGAATTGAAGTGGCACAGTTTATATTTTGTCTTTTCTGTGAGCTATCAGAGATTGGATTCATACTATGGAACTTATGTAATTTCTTTACTTTATTTCTCTTTTAATTGCCACTATCTCACAAAGTTGAAAAATTCTCTTGAGATTTCTATAACTTTACTTTGAAAACTCATGAGATATTAGCCAATTTTAAAAATGTATGGGACGCGGTGGCTCAGTGGGTTAGGACGCTGAGCTGGTCGATCAGAAGGTCGGCAGTTTGGCGGGTCGAATCCTGAGTGCCGCGTAGCAGAGTGAGCGCCTGTTACTTCTCCCAGCTTCTGCCAACCTAGCAGTTCGAAAGCACATAAAAATGCAAGTAGAAAAATAGGGACTGCTCCGGTGGGAAGGTAACAGCGATCTGTGCGCCTTTGGCGTTTAGTCATGCCGGCCACATGACCACGGAGACGTCCTCGGACAAGCGCTGGCTCTTCGGCTTTGAAACGGAGATGAGCACCGGCCCCTAGAGTTGGAAACGACTAGCACGCATGTGTGGGGGAACCTTTACCTTTACCTTTACCTTAAAAATGTCTCTGTGTGTGTGTGTGTGAGAGAGAGAGAGAGAGAGGAGAGAGAGAGCTATCACAATGACACTTCCCCTTTGGAAAAGGGGTCATTTCCTACATTAGCCAATAGTTTGTTTAACTTATGATTTATTAAATAACAATGAACAGTTCATTTTCCCCAAAGTTCAAGCCATAAACTATGATTTACAAAACCAGATTGGCTGTTTACAAAGCACACTAAGCCAAAACCAAACACCACTGAGAGAGTCAGTCTTTACAAAGTCAAAAGCAAAGACTCCGGGACCAACAAACCAGGTGAAAATCATCCATTCTGCAAAAAATAAAAGGACTCCAAGCTTGTTACATTGTAGGAGAGGCAGGGAACAGGAAATATCCAAGATGTAAACCTTGATTTCCATAAAAGTAGGGCTTGGGGTCAATAGAATTGTTTTGTAGCAATTTCATTTTCTATGCAGGTAGTCCTTGAATTTGAATTTCCTATAATTTGGGTTGTAAGTCACTGCAGCCATTAAGCAAGGTGCCCACATGATCACCTCACTCAACAACCACAACCTCATCTCCACCCATTGTAATCACTAAATGACTGTGTATCTCAGGGGCTGGGGGAGGCCCTGGTAGGCCTCAGCCAACTAGGGCCACTTTTGTGTGGGCCTTCCCCCCTCCCACCATTCCTGGAAGGCTTGGATCTTCTTGTAATGTATTGGGCTTTGTCTTGTTAAGGGAACACCATGTGGGTTAATTGCTGGAAGGTTGCTTAAGCAGGGAAGCTGGCTAACAGCTCCCAGCTCCTCAGACAACCAGTCTCCAGCGCCACCATTGGCTGCCTCTAGGGCGGCAATAGGCCGCTAGAGGCCAGGGTATAAATTGCTGCATTTGCAGCCCTGTTTCTCAGTTCAGATCCTGCAAGCAATAAACAATGATCTTTGCTGAACTCACTTGCCTCGTCTCATCCCTGAAGCAACGAACCCAGTATCTAACACTTCTCTCTGCCCACCACTCACCTAGAAGGCTTAGGCCTTGTCCATCCCCACCACCGTCCTAGAAAGCTTGGTGATTCCCCCTCATCCCCCCACTCTCCTGGAAGGCTTAGGCCCCTCCCTGCCCAACCTTTACCTTCCCTTTCTATGCAGCTGCTGACAAACACATTCAGCCAATGTGAGGCACAGCTATTATAGAAAGCTGGCCAACACAAAATTTCTGAAGGTAGAAAGAGCCTCAGAACATTGCTAGGGCTGGCACTTGTCTTGTGATGTTTCCAGAGAAAAAGCCTCCAAACATAGTGACATGTTCCAGGTTTTCATGTATTGTTGGACTTCTGAGGCCATCTGAGGCCACCCATGGAGCAGAACGAGAGACTTGCAGTGCTCCCACAGTTGAAAAAGCAGGCACGCTGACAAGCCCCCAAATGTTTGTCACATTTGTCACAGCAATGGTCAGACGTTCAGGGGGAGGCGCCATATGTCCCTTTGTTGGGTTCTATCATAATCTGAACAGTCGCTAAATGTAGAGTCTTAAGTCGAGGACTACCTATAATCTATCTACTTAGCTGAGCTGTTTACATCCTTGAATGCCTGTTTGTGCCTACTTTCAATCTAGGTTGTCAAATATGAGGTTCTACACTACTTAATGTCTAGGCCAACATGACCTCACAATCATTTTCTCTCAGCCTCATTCTCCTTGCTTGCAATAGGAGTGAAAATAATATCAGCTGATGTTGTAGCAATCTTCCCCAAACTGCTTTACAAGGCTGTGGATTACAATTAGCTCATATATTGTAGAAGCTCTCTGCATGGCATAGTACTATGCATGCCATCCAAATTTGGTACTTATCTTAAGTCAGGTTTTCATGGCTAAGGCAGAATTTGAACTCACAGTTTCTCGCTATTTAGCCTAGTGTCTTAACCACTACAATGAACGTCAGTATGCATGCACGTTGTTTTTTTTTAAAAAAGGCCACTGTGCATGCTAAAAAAGCAATGTAGAATAGAACATCCAGTTTCAGCCAAGCTTTGTCTTACGGTTCTTAATAGAAAGGGAAAAACTGCAATAGCCTGCATCTTGCAAAGTGAGCCAATTTTTCATGATGCAGCTGTTTCTGTGGAAAAGCTGATTCTCAGAACAGTTCCACACAGCCAATATTTTTTCCAGCCAGAGTCACATACATGGCCCACCATGGGTATCCTTACTAAAGGCTGCTGAGGAATCTCATGTGTTGTTTAGTATGTTGGCAGAAAACATTCTGTCTCTGTGTGTGTGTTTCTGCGTGCGTCCATGTGTGTGTGTGTGTGTGTGTGTGTGTGTGTGTGTGAGAGAGAGAGAGAGAGAGAGAGAGAGAGCAATTCCTCAGTAAAGATTAGTTAAGCGGGTTTTATAACCATAATACAGGTAGTTCTTGACTTACAACAATTCATTTAGTGACCATTTAAACTTATAATGGCACTGGAAAAAGTTATTTATGACTGTTTTTCATACTTAGGACAGTTGCAGCATCCCCATGGTTACATAATCAATAAATTTCCAAGAAATGCCTGATATGGATAGGCAAACCACAGCACCTCTTCCTTCCAGGAAGACAGTCAAAGGGCAGGTGGTCTGTGTTGGGGAGAAAGGCTGAAGGAAATGCCTCAGATTAGCAGTCTCTAAGACAGAGAGCCAGCAGAGTGACAGACAAAATGGGAACACAGATTGGGTGTGTGTGTGTGTTAAATGGTGCTATATAGCAATCATTATGTAAACAATCATTAATTGAGCTTCTTCACTTAGTGCAGGGGTCTTCAAACTTGGCCCTTTTATGACTTGTGGACTTCAACTTCCAGAATTCCTCAGCCAGGCAATGCTGGGAGTTGAAGTCCACAAGTTATAAAAGGGCCAGGTTTGAAGACCCCTGGCTTAGTGTGTCCAGAAACTACAGCCAAGTTTTAGTGCTTGGCTCTGCTTATGTCTAGGTTTTACTGAAATCAACAGGATTTACTTCCAGATAGGTTCAAGCTGAAAAGTTCACCTGTCAAATATTGTGTTATGAAATAAAATGTTGGTTCTGTGGATTATAGATCCATTGGACTTTTTTTGTACAGACTTTACTTCAGATGATGAAAAATACCTGTTGTTTCGGAAGCAGTCTGGAGAACTGATGTCATTTATATCATTTCTATCAACTTAAATCATGTGTATAATTATGCAATGGACATGTTTATGCTATTTGCATTATCATGAATTGCATGGTTATGCAAATAGAGTCAATTGATGCAAATGATATAATTTCAACTTAACAAACATTCAGAGTTAACAGACACCCTTTTCTCCGCAAATGAATCATTAAAATTAGGCTTTGCTTGTATTTAATAAGTTATCATTCTAATAAAATTCATGCAGGTATTGTTATATACTTGATCTATATTCTAAAATTCTATAAATTTAAATATATAAAATTACTACATAAATTCATTGTGAGAAATTTAAATGGCAGCATTTCAAGTATATGTTCCAATTAGGAAACATATTCCAAATTTTATTGTAACATTCTGTCCCATTTAACCTTCCTCTTCTGCCATGAAATTTACTAGGTAGCCAAGAACATACAATTTTTTCCAGATAATTTTAATCATTCTAGATTAAAACCTTCACCATTGTTCCATTCACTATGTAACTTCAATCTTAAATTTATTATTGAATTAGCTACACTTTCTTTGATCTTTTCTTTCAGATCCTCTGAGGACATACATAAAATCATGCAAATGTATTCTTAATAGATTCTGTAGTCTCCTTTTAATAATTTGCAGCATCAGGTACTGTACCAAGATACCTGATTTATTCATATAATATCTCTTTAATGGAAATGATTTATCGTTCATTAAGAAGTTGGTGATCGAGTTGTAAATAAGTAGAGGTCAACTTATTTTATTAAGAAAAAATAACCTCTGTAATTAATTTTTTCTTTAACCATTCAATTCTACCTATACCAATATAACACACATTTTTGTAGGAAATCTTTCATTATATTTAAATTTATTAAGAAATTTCAACATAGTTATTTCAAGAGAACCTACTAGAGTTCCATACAATATTGATTGGAAATACTATCATGAACTGACTTAGCAATTCAATTTGAGCAATAATCCATATTATAGTTAGTGACCAGGGTATGTGCACCCAGTTTACAACATTGAAATTTTTCATTATTTTAATTCCAGATGCACAATCTTATCACATTAATGCCTTGTCTTTAATTTCCAGTTTACTAATAGCAGTCACCTTACATTCCTCATGAAAAGTGGTAGATGTTCCAGGCAGCATAATTGAATTTAACCTGCATTTTACTCTTCTATTCAATAACATTGATGTGATTTCTTTTTTCCAGCACACACAAACACACATCCGAAGGTTTTCCTCAGTGCAGTAAATAAAGCTGGTAAAAATTAGAATAAGACAAATTTGATGGGATTCAAAAGAAAAAAATACTGCAAATCTTGTTAATTTCAAGAAATTTCCCCTAGGAAGTTTCAAAGTATTGCACTATACATCTACAACCATCACTAGACTATTTCATTTCGGATTTTTCTTTGGGCAAAATAAACAAATCACCACAAATTAAAATTTACCATACAATGTCTCCATCTTATGGATATTTTAGAAAACACACTTCATAGAGAAACCTGAGCATTTTACAGTAAGGGATATTATACAGACCTGCTTAACATATATGGAGATGATTCATCTCCATCCATCATTATTGTAGAAAGTACTGTTAAAAATAAACAACAGAAGTGGTGAATGCTTCAACACTGGAAGTTTTTAAGAAGAGACTGGATAGCCATTTGCCTGAAATGGTATAGGGTGTTTTGCCTGAGCAGGGGGTTGGACTAGATTACCTCCAAGGTCCCTTCCAACTTCTTCTTCTTCTTCTTCTTCTTCTTCTTCTTCTTCTTATTATTATTATTATTATTATTATTATTATTATTATTATTATTATTATTATTATTATTTACTTTAAACTTGAATTGTAATATTATATATTAAATCTACCATTTTGCAATTTTAGTCATATTTCTATTAGCTACAGTTTCTGCAGTTACAGCCAGTTAAATAGCAGCATCTAGTGATGGATGAGTTCAAAAAAAGCCATCTATAGGAAGGGGAGGTTTAACAATGTCAAAATGGTGTACACATCTGGAAGTTCAAAGCCTGCCCCTTTTGCAATGGGTGTGATGCCCAAAATGATGGGACTTTGATCTCTCACCCACTTTCTGAGATTGCTGATCCTCGACCCATGGGCAGGCACGCTTGTAAACAGAATGAAGCCTACCTAGCTCTTGGATGGGAGACCTCAGGAAATAGAAGCTACAGGGGGAAGTTGGGAAAAATATCCTTTAAAAGGCAGAGGCAAATATCTTGTTGCCAAGAAAAAGGCTAGTCAGTCAGTGGAATTTAACATGCCGCTGTCACTAACCTATTCCTACTTTCACATACACATAATATCCTAAATTACACCAGATCACATTTTCTGACACATGTTTTAATTCTTCATCAAATGTACACCTTCATGCTTTCATCAACTCCATTCCATTCACTCAGCTCTGTGACATTATTTCTATTTCTCTTAGTTTCACAAAGAAAATATCAATTGTTCTTTCTTTAATTTCATCTATTAAGTCATACTCTTATATTCCAAATCTCAATCTTTCATAGGCCTGGATTGTCACCAAATGGATGTGACATCCACTGCTCATGATGGCTTTGGTCAACTGAAACTTTCACAGAAACTAAGGTTACCAATCTTAATTGGACTTGCTTGTCATGGAACAGTCGCTACAACACAAAGGTCAATACCTGCCAGTTTTGGCACATTTGGGACAAATGTAACCAAAGCCCAGATTTATTCCAAGCATGTTCACATTATTTTATGCTAGCTAGGTTTACTAGAGAGTACAGTTCTTGTAGCCCATCATAAGGAAATTTGCAGTACTTTCCAACAAGGTAAAGGAAATGATACTTTATCTTAAATTTTAAAATTGGGTGAAGTATAGCACAAATATTTATCTGTCTACCTTGCTACATCCTCCTTCCCACAGCATTGTGGGATGGGGGTTTTATGCATTTCTTCTGCATAGGTGAATCAATAGGACAATACAAATGAAGGAAGGAAAACAATAAAAAATGACAATGAGAATGTAAAATGTAGCATATAAGAAGCTGACCTGTTAACAGAAATCAGACTAGATATAACACAGAATACAGAATAACAGAGTTGGAAGGGATCTTGGTGGTCTTCTAATCCCATCCTCTGCTTGAGCAGGAAACTCTATACCATTCCAGAAAAAAGTCTGTCTAATCTCTTCTTAAAAACCTCCAGTGATGAAGCACCCACAATTTCTGGAGGCAAGCTATTCCACTGATTAATTGTTCTCTCACTGTCAGGAAATTTCTCCTTAATTCTAGGTTGATTCTCTCTTCACAATATTTATTGAAATGTAGGTCAGATGTCATGAGGAGTGTAAAAAAGAAGAATGCTAAACAATGTGTACTTGTGGTTTGAATTGAACTCCTCTGAGAGAGACCTGCTCTCTTGAGTGGTGGGGAAAAGATCCAGTAATGTTGAGAAAGCTGGAATGCCAACAGAAAAGCAAGGAGGAAAATTTAAGGGCGGAGGAACCAATGAGAGTATAATGTGAAAGATGTATATCATCTCAAAATATCTCTTTGGAGTTCATTTCATGAGGGGACAGGACTGTGGCAATAAGTCACATTTAAAGCCCCCATTCAAAGAAAGCTATTGTGCATGAATGGTGGTCCTTTAGAACAATTATTAGTTTAAGTAACATTGTAGATATTTAAAGATTCATTTCTACTACAACAGCCCTTGAATGCAGCTCCTAAAGTGCCTTTATAATGACTGGAGGTAGACCTCTTAAGTCTGCAAGAAAAATCATGTTAGCAGTACTTAATTACATTTATTAATTGAAATCAAATGCATTTTTCACTGTGGATCCTGCTCCTTTTCTGGTTCCTTGTCACACCGAAGGCCTTCTATTAAAAAAGACTATACATTCCTGCTTTCTTTCAGTTCTGGCAGATTAAAAAAAATGTCTTTTCTTCGCCTCTCCACCTAAGATTCTTTTATGCAGCAATGCCCAACCAGCTTCCCCAAACATGAATCAAAATAGGAAAGTATAATGTTGTTCTTCTGGAGAAAAAAAAAGAACCAGACTAGTCATTATTTTGGCAATGAGGATTGCATTTGATTAGAATGGACAGCCTGTATTTCTGAAAAAGAATCTGTTTTACATTCTGGAAGATAAAAGAATCAAGATCAGATTTTAGAATCAAGAACATCATTTCCTTACTATTTAAAACTTTTTAAACAAAGTCTAATTTTAGCTCTTTTTTTGTGCCAAAAAATAATATAAAATTCACTGAATAGGCCAAAGGATCAATCTACTCCATCTTTCTGGGTCCCACAGAGCTTATGTAGCTGCATATCGAATGCTTGCATCATGGACCAGAAGGCAATAATCCTCTTTTTCTGTTGCTATCCAGCAGCTGGCATTCTATTATGTGATCCAAAAGGAAACAATGCTGAACACAATATAATCTCCATTAATATTCAATGGTCTTGTTCATACCACAAGTTTAGGTGATCAAGCAGAAGTAATAGGTTATGTTAGCAGCCAAAGTCATAAATTTAAAAGGGGATGGTTTAAGGGCTTTGGAGTCAACCCATGACATTCAAACATACCCTGACAAATATTAAATACACATTGGTTTTTTGTTCAAAAGATAAATGACTTAGTCCTGTGATTATGTTATATGTTGTATTATGTAGAATACGGTAATTACATCTTACTTCTTGTTTTAGAAGAACCAGATGCTCATATCACACTAAACTGTTAGTAATGCATAGACACAGCCATTAACAGTTGATACAACTCTGAAATACCATGGTTATGCCATATGCCTGAATAAAATATGAGACCTAAGATAGGACAACATGGAGGGCAAGTATTTTAAACCTTTAAACCTTTTGGTATATGTGTGGCTTAAAGAAAAACTAGAAAATAAAATAGTTTTCCTTTCCAATTGATGTTGCCATGGCAATTGGATTACCTTGTTAATTTTCAAGTAATATCAATTTTTTTATGATTCACTTTTTATTTTTAGACATTTCCTTTTTTTCCCCTGTTACCAACAAAACTGTTGGCCAGATTACAAAATGAAGGAGGGAGGAAAGAAGAAAGAATCTGGAACTATGTTTCTCAGACAATTGCACAAATTAACCATTTAGCTAAACTTAGCTAAATAAATTGCAAAATTACTATTGAAGCTTCAATCTTATATGCACTTTTCCTGTAATAAGAGTCATTAAACGTAGGTGCAGTTTACTTCTAAATAGACATAAATAGCGTTGTTCTCTAAAGGCTTGTTTTGCAAAATCGTCTTTAGTGATTTCATTCATTATATGTGATTCAACCTTAGTGCAGCCCTGACTAAAGATAGCCTTGTGCCTGCCCATTATATACAGAATTGTTAGAGAAACAACAATTGTTAGAGAAGATGGCTATGGCAGTTTTATATAGCTTTTCAAGACTATCAGTTCTAGAGAGAAAAAATGTCTATGGAGATTCTCAGTTATCCAAGACATGGTTGTCCCAAAGGTACTTTTTCAAAAGATAACTGGACTTTGTTTGCTTTTCTTCCTGAAGATGTTTTGCTTCTCATCCAAGAAGCTTCTTCAGTTCTGACTGAATGTTGGGGAATGGAAGGATTTCAACAATCAGTCATCTGGTTGTTAGCATTTTGAATGTGGGTCATTAGCTTGCTGAGAACCATCGAGGCCCCCTGAGAAGCTATCTGGGCCCTCGGGGTCACCTGAATAGTGCAAATGGGTGTGGAATCTTCTTGGAACTGCTAAAAGGACTGTGTTGTATATACAGGTAGGAGATAGGTGGTGTTGTATCCCTCCCCCTCTGTTGAGAGAGGGCTGTTCAATTTTAATATAGATGGCCTCTTTTACCCCTCTTTCAAACCAGTGGTCCTCTCTGTCCAGAATGAGAATGTCCAGAAAAAAAGAAGATATCAGGACTCAATATGTTAATATTTTACCCAAATTATTTATTCCTTAAGGAGTTGGACTACACACAATCAATAGCTCTGTACCTCATCTAGAGCACATGCTTTAGTAATCCTATTTTATTTCCAAAAAATGAGAAATTAACTTGAATTAGTTGAAACTATGGACATATCACAGCTAGGCTGTAATAATCCAGATAATTACTACATGGCAGCACGTAGTTGGTATATACTGTAGCTCTTTTCTGTCATCTAGAGGTTATGTGAATTTTTGCAATCAAGATCTTGTAGTTATGTTACCAAAGAAGAGTTCTGAGGCATTATTTTTTATTGTCATTGGCTCAAGTGGTATAGACATATAAGAGTCAGTTTAGCTTAGCAAGTCATATATTTTCAGTCATTATGATTTGTAAGTGAGGCTTAGTATACTGGATGACACCAAGAGAGACAGTTTGGTCTAGTGGTTAAGGCACCAGGATAGAAACCAGGAGACTGTGAATTGCTGTAGTCATGAAGGCTGGCTGGGAAACTTTGGGCCAAACACCCTTTCTCAGTCCAGCTCACCTCACAATGTTGTTGTGGAAGAAAATAGGAAGAGGAAGGAGAACTGGGCATGTTATCTTATCTGAACATTTTTGCCTAAACTTTTTTTGTTACCCTTTATAATAGCAAATAGGGACGCGGTGGCTCAGTGGGTTAGGACGCTGAGCTTGTTGATCAGAAGGTTGTCAGTTTGGCGGGTTGAATCCCGAGTGCCGCGTAACAAAGTGAGCACCTGTTATTCGTCCCAGCTTCTGCCAACCTAGCAGTTCGAAAGCACGTAAAAATGCAAGTAGAAAAATAGGGACCACTACGGTGGGAAGGTAACAGCATTCTGTGCGCCTTTGGTGTCTAGTCATGCCGGCCACATGACCACGGAGACGTCCTCGGACAAACGCTGGTTCTTTGGCTTTGAACCGGAGGTGAGCACCGGCCCCTAGAGTTGGAAACGACTAGCACGCATGTGCAGGGGAACCTTTACCTTTACCTATAATAGCAAATAAATCTCATACTACAATATGTTTCTTGAAGTAGAATGCAAGAAGCTATTTTTACTTTATACATTAAAGCTGGTTTTTACAAAATCCTAAAATGTTTTTTCACTGTGCCATTATGGATATTACAGAACTTTGAACCTGATAGATAGAGAACCAGTTTGGTGTAGTGGTTAAGTGCTGGAGTACCTTGGGAATGGAAGCCAGCTGGGTGACTTTGAGTCACCTCACAGAGTTGTTGTTATGCAAAAAAAAAAAAAATAGGAGGAAGGAGTATTATGTATGCTTGCCTCCTTGACGTAGTAATAAAGTAACAAAGGTTAGGATTAAAATTTAATAAGTAAAAATAGTTAAATTAGTCATTGTCCTATCCTGCATTTTCAAACTATGGTTTGAAATAAACATAATAAACATAATTTAGTATGATTTTTCAAGACCGTCCATTGACACTCAAAGCTTTTACTACTGAAGGTAAGACCTACCCCCAAAATAAACCCTAGCTTGACTTTTGGGGGTGGGCCTAATATAAGCCCTACCCCCAAAATAAGCCCTAGTTTTGGGGCGAGGCACATACCTAAAAAGCTGGGGTGGGAGTGGGAGGCTGAAGCTGCCCCACCCACCCCACACCCACTTACCTTGCAGCCAGGCCTCACCTCACCAGCCCCCTTCTTCTCCGGCGTCCACAGGCCTGCATTTCGCAGTCAAGCCTTTCTGGAAGCCCTCTGCAGCCGAGAACCAAGCTATGGATTGAATCCATTGCTCAGTTATCAGCTGTAGAGGCCTTCCAGGAAGGCCTGACTGCAAAATACAGGCCTGAGCTCCATTCTGAGCTGCAGAATGAAGCTACTCCTTCAGCCACAGAAGACGTGGGCCGGCTGGGCGGGGCCGTCATTGCCGGAGATGAGTAGAAAAGACACACACCCCTGGAAATAAGACCTGGTGCCTCTTTTGGAGGCAAATAATAATAATAATAAGACCCAGTCTTATTTTCAGGGAAACACGGTATGTATCAGACAGCATGCAAAGCAAAGTGAATGTGGAGGAAATACGCCAATAACTTCAAGTGCCTATCTATCCTCCACCCTCATCCGAACCCAACCCCCTCCCTTCATTTAGGAGCACTAAATCCCTCTTTAAAAATGCTCTGCAGGCACAGCGCTGGCATAGTAGCAGAAAGTGGGGACAAAATGTGCATTGGCTATCATCACACATATTCTACCGTTTATGTATTTGTACCTAATGTGGAGACACAGAATGGTTTTGCATTATGCATTTTGACATGTTTTGTCATTTGATTGTAAGTAGTAGTACCTATGTTTGTAGGAAAAGCTAGAAATTATTACTATCCCCTATTATTTAAAGGAACACTTAATGGATTGAATTTTCCAGAAATAATTCCCTAACTGTCCAGCAGATGGTAGATAGTTACCACAAATGCTCCTGGGTTTTGGATTTAGGAGAGTTGGTTTTATTTTTTAAATATACAACTATTTTTTCAAAATATACAACTAAATATTGTACTTCCATATATGCTTTTATTCATACAGTTGGTTAACTGTTTTTCATTACTTCTTCAGTACTTTAAAATACGAACAATTTATCCTGAATCTTTCATTTAAGGCTAAAATGACAATTTCCAGAATTTTGAGCCTGGGGGAAAAAGACAGGATTTAATTAAACAAATCATCCTTATCACCATTGGTGCCATCATCATCATCATCCAGCATATCAAGATAAAAAAATAATTTCACATAAACTGATCCTATAAAATGGATCTTGTGTTATAAAATCCCAGCATACTATAGAAATATATCAGTAGACAGCAACTAACATGCACAAACCTAACCAAAGCAATTTTAAGAGAACAGCTGAGTAGTCCAGTAATTAAATTATCAAAGTCAAAGAATATGTGCTGAATTGATAAGACAAGGACAAACCATGTCTGCGAGATTCTCCACTCAGAATTATCAACCTTGGAATGAAGCCGTTCTCCAAGAATTCAGCTGGAAGAGTCTGTTTCCAAAAATACTTCAACTTGAAATGTCACAGATTTAATTTTAGATAGTGGGTGATATGCATTTTATCATTAAAATATATAGCTCCATGAAAAACATTTTTAAAACACTTCCTTGAGCTGTGAGATCATTTGGGAAAACAGCTATAGGGCTAGAATGTACAATATTTCTCATCTGCTTTCACCAATTTCACAGAATATATGGAGTCTTGGTACATTTAACGTAGCGTAGTTTATTGCTTAAATCTCTACTGCCATGTACTATGTTGATTGTTGATTGATTGAATACAGGTATTCCTCAACTTACAATCACAACTGAGATAAGAATTTTTGTTGCTAAGCAAGGCAGTTGTTAAGTGAAATTGTGCCCAATTTCACAATCTTTTTTTGGTCAGCAGTTCGTAAGTGAGTCGAGCGGTCATTTGTCAGAAGCCAGTTGGGAAGGTCACCAATGGTGAGATCACATGATCCCTGGGATGCTGCAACTATCCTAAATGCATGCTGGTTGCCAAGCACCCAAATTTTGATCAGATGAGTAGGATGCTGTGATGCAAGAACTAGCCAGAAGTCACTTTTTTCAGTGCCGTGGTAACTTTGAATGGTTGCTAAATGAATGGCTATAAGTCAAGAATTACCTGTACAAATTCCAAACTACATATTAGATTTGGACGATGTGAAAAACAGTATTTTATATTCCACCCAGAAATCTTTCACAAATATGATCTTGTAGCCTGAAAAGGCCTTGTGATTTTTGTGTCGTCCTGTTTCACCTTGTTTCAATGGCCAAATGTTGCTTGAATGTTTTCTCTTTTCAGAGAAAGTATCTAATGAATACTCTTCAAAAGCTGGAGTTGCCTTCCCATTGACTGATTAAGGTTCCTAGCAAAGGAGGACAATTGGAAAGGAGGACAAAGGGGGGGGAGGGAAAGGGGGAGCACAATAACTGCTCGATTTTCTTGGACTCTGCAACAAAATTACAGCAAAAAGCTGTACAAAAATGCACCTAGGCCTACCTGTATATGAAATTACTTTTGCCAGGATCAGAAAGAATGGTTTTTCAATCACAACATTTTCCCAGCCAATCTTTCCTTTCTAGAACATTTTCTAAGTGATAATATAGAATTGACAATGTGCTTTTCAAACAGAAATGTATAATGAGCCATGTGATCTATCTGCTGCAATGATCATAAATTTGAAGCCAATTGTTGGAATCAGCTAATAAGTTAAATTATATAAATCTTGGCGGTCAATAGATGAAGAAAAGTTTTTTTAAAAAACAGACAATTTAGAAAGTTTAAATGATTACTGTTGTGAAAACAGCCCAAATATCCCTTCCTCCAAGGTACTCAAAAGATGGATGATATTTGATTTTAAGGCTATGCCTGCACATGGGGGTATGAGAAGTTTTATATCAAATATATTTTATTCTTTATACTGTTTCCATCTTCCCTTTAAAACATTAACAGAACCCACAATGGTCTAAGAATCATTGTCTCTACTACATACTGTATTTGACAGTCAAGCTGAAACTAAATTAATCAAGTAAAAATAGCAAACGGGAAAATCCTTTACTCAATCTTCCTCAAACCTCCAAATAAGTTATGCAGACCTAATCCACATATCAAAGGATAATGTCTCCAAACACAAATAGAGTTAATTAAATTAGATATCCCAGCAGAACTGCATGTTCACAGTAATACACACACGCATACGCACAAACACACACACACACACCCTCAAATGTCACACTAGAATCAGTACATAGACACTTCCCCTATAAAATCCACTCCCCCTATAAATGTCTGCTGCTGTACACCATTTCTCTGCAGCTGCCCCTAAAGGGAAACTGTTTGCTTTTAGGAATAAATATTTCTTCTTTCCTCGCAGCTGTCTTGATCTCATTTTTATTTATTCTTGTGCAGACCCAGCTCAAGTTGGAACCCCAAATTATTCTTCTGACAGAGGACATGAAGACAAAAACATTTCCTCCTTTTGCTGGACATCCAGTAACCCTACAGAAGATTCTGACTATCAACCTGACAGCTGGTGATGATCATCAGATGCTTCAGCAAAATAGATTTTGATTCTTGGTATGCTCTTATATTCTGGCTAATTACTTGGCCCTCCTGGTTTTCCCTTAGTCTGTGTCCTGTCTATTCCTTCATCCTTCCCTCTTGTTGGCCACAAAGCTTCTGCTTCCTAGCCAGTCCTCCCTCTACCGTTTTCTTCAACCAAATTTTGACAATACAAAAGCAAAGCATTAGCAACAGCATCACTCTTAAAAATGGCTTATTGCACTATGTTATGTTTTGATCCCCAACCCCTGCAAACCTAGTATTCTTTTATTTAAAGCCATGGTTGTCAGGGAAATCCATCTACCATCTGGTTCAAAAAATCTAAAATGGACAAAATTTACCGAGGTCAGCCCAGAGAATGTTCACAAACAGCATTTCACAATACAGAGCTGTAAAAAATAAGGAAAACCAAAATATTCACGGAATAGAAAACTATACAGAAATTGTTCATCAATCCAGGGGGCAATACAAAAAGATGTCTATAGTGTGCACAACATGTAACCAGATTCATGTATCTCCCCAGAATACCTGGATTTTATATGTGGGTATTTATAAGAGTTGCTAAGTATGTGCTTGCACAATGCAAAAACACACAGCAGGAGTGAGAAAGCTAAGTGAATGAAATTATGATATCTTTGTGCTTCAGTGAACATTATCATCATAACAGAGCAGAAAATTATAAGGAAGGTTTGAAAGAACCTCTGCAAAGGTAGAAATGACTGCAGAACATATGTGTGCTTATGTAAGTGGCAAAGTGATAATTTATCCTGAGTTCAAATTGTTGTATGTTTCCATAAGGTGAATATATCCTTAAATAGGATATGAAAAAAAAATATTCTACTTCAGGCATGTCAAACTGCCGGCCCACGAGCCAGATGCATCATACTGAAACTGCACCCACGCTTTTGCCGGCAATGGGGAAAAAGTTGTAATACGTCGCACAACATCACATGACGTTACGAGTTTGACATGCCTGTTCTACTTGAATGGTTTGCCACATAAAATCTGCATTTCGTTACCCATATCACTTTAAACATGATTTATTTAATTATGAGTTATCTGCAATATATTCAAGGTGCTAGTGATGACCTATAAAGCCCTAAATGGCTTGGGTCTGGGATATCTGAGGGAACACCTGCTGCCAGCATCAAGTTCCCTTCGTCCAGTGCGCTCCCACAGGGAGGGTCTTCTCAGGGTGCCGCCGGTTAAAGATTGCCGGCGGGTAACACCCAGGGGTAGGGCCTTCTCAGTGGGCGTGCCTGCCCTTTGGAACCAGCTGCCCGCAGAGTTTAGGACTGCCCCCGACCTCCGTTCATTCCGCCGGGACCTGAAGACCTGGCTCTTCGAGCTCTCTGGCCCAGGCTGAGAATTTTTTAATTTTTAATTTTAACTGGGTTTTTTTCCCCTCAGGGTTTCATTTAATCTTTTTAAATTTGTTTTAACTTTTGTATTGATTTTCTTTTAAATATCCTGTAAACCGCCCTGAGTCCTTTGGGAAAGGGCGGTATATAAATCTAAATAAATAAATAAATAAATAAATTGGGAATAGGGAACGGTTGCTGGAATTGGGTATGTGTAGTTTAACGAAGAGAAGGGTGAGGGGTGACATGATAGCAGTGTTCCAATATCTCAGGGGCTGCCACAAAGGAGAGGGAGCCAAGCTATTCTCCAAGGCACCCGAAGGCAGGACAAGAAGCAACGGATGGAAACTAGTCAAGGAGAGAAGCAACCTAGAACTAAGGAGAAACTTCCTGACAGTTAGAACAATTAACCAGTGGAACAACCTGCCTCTAGAGGTGGTGAATGCTCCAACACTGGAAGTTTTTAAGAAGAGACTGGACAGCCATTTGTCTGAAATGGTATAGGGTTTCCTGCCTTAGCAGGGGGTTGGACTAGATGACCTCCAAGGTCCCTTCCAACTTCTTCTTCTTCTTCTTCTTCTTCTTCTTCTTCTTCTTCTTCTTCTTCTTCTTCTTCTTCTTCTTCTTCTTATTATTATTATTATTATTATTATTATTATTATTATTATTATTATTTGGTTTCCCAGATCACATTAAGCATGACTTATATAATTATGAGTTATTGAATAAGTCAGGGTTAAGCAGTACTGTAGATCTGATTCCAAATAATTGTTTAAGAGTCTGTGGGAATGCAAATGCAACATCTGTCTGCAATTCTTTAAAATAGCCATATGTTCATGGCTATTTTAAAGAGTTGTAGTCCTGTGCTACGTTTGCTTCCCTCCATACAAATTAAAGGACTGGATTCACACAGTTAACGGACACTAACTCTTGCTGTTCCAAGAGTTATAGAACTTGATTAGTTTTAGAAAAAAAAAACATTTCCTGATGTGAGTTTCTAGAAAGCAACAAGTGATAAAAGCTTCTTGTGGATTTTACAGTTATCTGGCTGACCACTCTGGAAACTCACTTCTGAAGTAGGCTGAGTTTTATTCTTCCTATGTTCTTATGCAATGCTAGAATTGATTAATCTTGGGACAGCAACAAGGCTTATATACTTCATGGTCAGCTCTGCTTTTGTCAGCCCTTGAGGTAATTCAGCCAAGAAGCCCCAGCCATGGGTCGCATTGCACTGGTGTCAGAAATACCGAGGTGCTTCTGGATTGAAAGGATTGCCTGGTGAATGCCCAGTTGGGGGCTTCTTTCATGTCCCCAGCAGGAGCTGGAACAAAGGAGGAGAGATTGTCCCATCCCACAGCAACACACAGCTCTCAAACACAGGCTTGCTAACCTCTCTAACCCAGCATCCTAACCACATGAACCACCATACTCCTAACAGCCATGGGAACTAATACTATCTTTATTGCAAGATTATACTAACAGAAATTTGCAAGTCTGAAAGTACCCCTTCCCCACCTGACTTTTATTGTCGCCCAAAACTAGGGAGGGTCCCTTCTGAATTGCTTTCTCCACCTCCACCCCTCCTTTGGACTCAGATTACATTTATCAGACTATTATTGTTCTGTACCAGCCTGCTACCGGCCCTGCAGAAAAGGCAGGGACAACCCCTTTTACAAGACGGCAAGAGGCTGGAACTAAGCCTGCCAAATTTATGGATACAAAAGCAAACAAAACAAGACACGAACCATGAAACAGGAGCTATTCAAGTGGTTGCCTTCAGCAAACCAGCCCTCCCACGCATTCCCCTTTTTATACAGTTCAGGGCGTGGCTTCTCTCTGCCTCCTTCCGAGGTGCCCCATTGCCTTCCTCTGTTTACTCCTGATTGACTGCCTCCTGCGTCGAGCGTCCTTGAACAGGGCCAGCCGCCTTCATCCATGCTGTCAGGCTCACACAGCTGGGTCTGCGTCGTGACCAGGTGGGAAGGGCCTGCCTGAGGGCTCTGTGGAGCCTCAATATTATTCTCAGCAAGCTCTTAAACACCCCCCTCCTCCTCCTCTGAGTCTTCCGACGCAACTGCCGAACCCACACAACAATTATATAGGCTGCAGTTTTTCCTCCTGTCTTTTAAGGTCATTCCCGCATACCATTACAGGCCTCTAGATTTCTCCATCCAGTTTGCTTGGCCATACCACAACCAGGCCTCACCTCACTGTATCTGTTTTCTTACTGGTCCCTTTTAGAAGTGGCCTTGCAATTGAGGAAGGCACCTTCCTCCTTCAACTTCCTATCCCTTTCATTTCTCTGTGTGCAGAGAGAAGAAGAAAGAAAAGGTGAGATGAGGCGAAAAGAAATGTGCCCCCAAAAACCATTTTAATAGTGAACCCACAAAAGAAAATATCCATTGTCACCCTGGCCAATAAGGACTCCATCTGGCTCTATGGCCCTTAGTATCAGTTGATAAACAGTCTGCAGGAATGAGCTAGTTTTATTAGACAATCAGGCAATAGTATTGCCAACAACAATGCAGGGGAAACAAAAGATCAAGATCATCAAAAGAATGAAATTTACGAAGGGCAACATCACATTTTATTAACTTCTGAAACAACGAGGAAAGGCATGAAAACGCTGAGGAAAGGAATAAAGAACATCATCTGTCTAGCTGTCAACCTTCCCTTATATACCAGACAGGAAATATGACAAGATGAGCTAATTCTACTTCATTGTTAAGTCTATGTTAACAGATGTATTGCAAGTCTGAAAGTACAAATCTCCTGCTGTTTCCTTTACAGCCAAAGAAATTAAGGAGCTTCTTTCTCCATCCATTGTGCAGCTGCAAGATATGCCCTTTCTTATATATTGTCGTCCTATTTCTCAAGGTCCTTCTCACTTACCATTACACTGGCAGAGAGAGATGGAAGTGAAAGGATAAAATAACAATAGCAATAGCACTTAGACTTATATACCACTTCATTTACAGGCAGAACTCTCTAAGCAGTTTACAGAGTCAGCATGTTGCATATCTGGGTTCTCATTTTACCAACCTCAGAAGGATGAAGGCTGATTCAACCTTGAGCCAGTCAGAGAGAGGTTTTTCCACCGGAGGGGGCCTGGTTTTGTGTGCTGCCTGCATCCCACAGATGGGGCTTTGCTTTTTTGTGCAGACCGGTTGCTGACATGCCGCAGCCTGGTACTAGTCCACAGCCCGGGGGTTGGGGACCCCTGACTTATAACATGAAACCAAGATCCTTGGATTCCCAGCTGGAACTCCAAATTCCAGATAACTCCAGTCAAACTTTTCTACATCCTGTGCAGTTCCTTGTTGAATAAAATCAACTAATGTTTATGATGATTGATATAGTTAATGAAGCTTCTTTTTATTGTAAAAATTTCACAAAAAAGAAGTGAATAAGTACTTCTTAGCTAATATAATGGGATCCAGAATAAATGCATGTCTAAGCTATAAAAATTGGGCTCTGATCTTCAGAGAAATATAAAGAACAGAATGTCAACCCAATTGATTCAAGCAATAACAAAAGCAGTTGGATTGAGACTAAAAGAAATCACATAGTAAAGAAATCACATAGTAAATCACATAGTAAAGAAACTAATACATAAAGGAAAGCTTGTGCTTCTTCTTTTGCTGCAAAAAGCATTCTAACATTTTAAATAAACAGCAGTAAAACATGATTTAGAAGAAAATTGCTTTCAGATGAAATTCACAGCCAAAAGTAAGCAGGATCAGAGCTGATTAGTTCTTGGGTGGGTGACTATCAAATATATATATATATTAAGGCTACAAATTTAACTGGGAAGTTGAAAACACATCCTGGATAAAAGCAATAGCAAACCATTTATGTACTATTGCCAAAAAAGCAGCCTATATCAATGAAGTAATCAAATATCCAAACTGACCAAAGAAGACTTTTTTCTTCATGTGGACTTCTTTACAGACCTAAAAGGTCTGCAGAATTGAATAGAGCAGTAATAGTCTTTAGATTATTATTTTTTAAATTCTGTAAACATCTTTGGAGGGAGGGAGAAGAATGAAATTCAATGTTATTTTTCAATGATTTCAAAAGTTGGGTTGGAAATCAATGGTGGCTAGGACCATCAAAACTTAGGATTGTGTGGTTATGTTCTTAGCTCGTTTTCAGAAATTAACCCTAAATTTCCTGCAATTATCAATATGTTGTATCTGTGATCACTTAAGATTTTTGCAACCCAGTAATAGTGGTGGAACTGAAAGTTTATTTTTCTTTGGATATTGGAAATTAATATTAATTATTTAATTATTATGTAATTATGTGTCCCATCAGCCAAGGAAAATTGGCTGGCAAGAACCAGGAGTCTCTGCCGTAGCCCTTGCCCTCTGTAGCATTCAATCTTCGAAGATCAGAATGACCCTGATCCTGTTGGCCTTTTGTAAGGCCATGAAGATTTGGTTGTGTGTCCAGGCCAAGGCCCCAAGTGCATTAAGGACCCCGTTTCTTGGCTGCATTAACCTCCATGGCAGTAGTTCTATTCTGTGCTTGTATATATTTTGTATTGTTTTAATTGTTTTTCATTTGTTTTTGTTTTTTGATGTACACTGACCAGAATCACTTCTTGAAATAGAGATCAAATCAAATAAGTAAATATTGTGTAACATTAGATGTCATAGTTACAGCTACAAGAGAGTATGAATGTAATCCAAGTTACAGTACTATAGAAAATATACACAAAACTTTAATCTAGAGAAACAGAAAATCATTAGTTATCTTCCAACTAAGGGACTACAAGCAATGTAAACGGTTAATAAACCATTTCCAAAGTTGGCACAGATAATAATGACATAAATAAAGTTTAGTTTTTCTGCTATAGTGATTGAGCAAAGTGTCTATGGAGATTCTCAGTCATCCAGGTCATAGTTATCCCAAAGATGCTTTTTCATGAGGCTACTGGACTTTCTTGTTTTTCTTTGAACACATTTCGCTTCTCATCCAAGAAGCTTCTTCAGCTCTGACTGGATGGTGGGGAATGGAAAGATTTATACCATATAAATCATATAAATGTTTCCATTCCCCACCATCCAGTCAGAGCTGAAGAAGGTTCTTGGATGAGAAGTGAAACGTCTTCAAAGGAAAAACAAAAAAGTAAAGTTGCCTCGTGAAAAAGCATCTTTGGGATGATTGAGGAAAGATACTGCTTTTAATTCTCTATTCAATTGGTACAAATTATATTTTCAATAGCTGCTGCTAAGATACCTCAAAGCATTACCTAGGTAAGGTTCCCAGGTTCTTTATCAATTCAAAAGCTGCTAGTTGAACAAAAACAATCAGCAGAGTTTACATCAGTATAAGTCCTACTGTATGACAAACGTCTTTCTTCTTGTTGTTGTTACGAGACAATATTCTCCGACAATGTATTTATTCTGTGCACATGAAGCATTATTTCTCTTCTGAACAACAAAAGATGCACAAAACCAAGGAATAACTATATGAGGTTGGATGTCAAGGTAGAAAAGGAGGCATGACACTGCCAGTGATTGTTATCATTGCTACTTTTCAATAGCTGCATTAACAGAGCAACAATAATATTGCTGTGTTCCAACAACTGCCTTAGCCAACAATAGGAACACTCATTTAAATAATGTGATCTGAGCTGATCAACAATGAATGTGCAATTGTCCCTGGAAGAAAAGCCAGAATATTAGGTATAATTAATATATTAATGGACAACACTGGAAAAGTTCTATGAATATTGACTGGATAAATAGAGAACTGGAAGTCCTAATTTTCTCCAAATGAAAAAGAAAGCAAAGAACAAGAAGATAATCTCTATCTAAACTGTACAGACATGCCAATCTAGAAGGACTGGATCATTCATTCATTCATTCATTCATTCATTCATTCATTCCCACCTTCCATTAGGGCATGTTAAAAAACTAACAGAAAACAAGCCAATCAAAAGAATAAATACAAGAAAGAAATTAATTGAAATTTAGTTCAAAATGGAACATGGTACTATACAGGGCTTTTTTTTCTCATAGAACGCTCAGAATGTAGTTCCGGTACCTTTTTGGATGGAACCTTGTAGGGTAGGCAAGGAGGGTTGTATGACATGTGTGAGTTCCGGCACCTTTTTCTTTTACAAAAAAAGCACTGGTACTATAGTCTGGATGGGGAGGAACAGGCTTCGTCTCAACCCCGACAAGACGGAGTGGCTGTGCGTACCGGCATCCCGGGATATTCAGGATATCCCACCCCTCATTATGGGGGGTGAGTCATTACCTCCTGTAGATAGGGCTCGCAACTTGGGAGTCCTCCTAGATTCACAGCTCTCTTTAGAAGACCATATTGTAGCTGTAACTAGGGGGGCGTTCGCCCAGGTTCGCCTGGTGCGCCAGTTGCGGCCCTATCTAGACCGGGATGCCTTGCGCACGGTCACTCATGCGCTCGTGACCTCTCGTCTTGATTACTGCAACGCTCTCTACATGGGGCTACCCTTGAAGACCACTCGGAGGCTCCAGCTGGCACAGAATGCAGCCGCGAGAGTTGTGTCGGGGGTCTCCCGATACTCCCGTGTTACACCTTTGCTCCGCGAGCTGCATTGGTTGCCAGTTGTCTTCCGGGTGAGGTTCAAGGTGTTGGTAATGACCTACAAAGCCCTCCATGGCATGGGTCCAGAATACCTTGGGGAGCACCTGCAGCCGGCGTCAACTTCCCTCCGCCCAGTACGCTCCCACAGAGAGGGCCTCCTCAGGGTGCCGCCGGTCAAAGAATGCCGACTGGTGGCCCCCAGGGGGAGAGCGTTCTCTGTGGGTGCACCGGACTTATGGAACCATCTTCCGGTAGAGCTCCGGATGGCGCCCGACCTCCGCTCCTTCCGGCGCGACCTTAAAACCCATCTCTTTAAGGAAGCGGGCCTGGCCTGATGGGATGGGGTGGGTTTGTTATTATGACTTTAATTTTAAATTTGTACTATTTGTACTATGGGCATTGTTTAATCATGTTTTAATAATTTTAACTTTTGTATTTGTCTTTTACGTATTGCCCTGTTAACCGCCCTGAGTCTCTTGAGAGAAGGGCGGTATATAAATTAAATAAATAAATAAATAAATAAATAAACATAAAATATATCTAATACTATAATAACAGATTACTGCTTTCTGGCAACATAATGCCATAATCGTATTTTTAAAAAAACAAACAAACCTTAAACAATAACAGAAAAGTAGCTTTAATGATTGACAATTGCTAATGGCAAATTGCTGAAATGTTGTTTTTCCTTTCCATAGCCAATTTCTCAGCTAGATTCAAACTTAGACATTAATGCACGTAGCACAGCAAGCTATATGAATCTGTAAGAACAACATATTATTTGTTTCACTGGATGTCAGTGTAACAGACAACATGACTGAAAAAAATGACATTCTGAAAATGTTAAGAAAAGTTGTTTAATGTAAAGGTTGTTTTTAATCCTGGTGTCAAGAAACTCCTGGGATGTAGTGAGAACATTGTTTTTAAAAAGCAACCATGATCCCTCTAGCTAGCACCAGAGTAGTTGTGACATGAACTTCTGAGGAGCAACATCTAGTTCATCAATTGCTGAAAAAGAAGATTTGTTTAATTCAGTGTTTCTCAGCTTTGACAACTTGAAGAAGTGTGGACTTCAACTTCCAGAATTCCCCAGCCTGCCAAGGATAATCAGCTTTATTAGAAAAATAGCAAGTCAAAATTCTCAGAACTCCAGTAATAACTTTCCCGAGAGAACTTGCATAAAGCTGGAAATCAAAAAGAAGTTGTTTTAAGTCCTCTGGATCGGGTGCTATGGAACATGCATACAGCATTTACCTTGAATAGATGCAGATTGTAAGTATAGGTGGCTTTGGCAACCATTTAGAACCAGCCTTGGATCTGCCCGATCTCATGCTATCAATTGGCTTGAAAAATTGAGCTGCAGAACCTCGTGGCAGGCCATTAACCCTTGCTTCATTCTGTCTCCCTGGCCTTAGCAATATCCTTCTTTTTCCTCCTCATTTCTCCCTTGGAGCTTCAGCATCGTATTCAGAAAGCTTGTCTGTAAGCATTGCTTACAATCAGTGGTGGGATTCAAATATGTGAACAACCCGTTCTCTGTGTGGATGCCACTTCCGGAAGTCCGTTCTGGGCCTGGGCAACAAAAAATTAGCGATCGGTTCTGCCGAAGTGGTGCGAACCGGCTGAATCCCACCACTGCTTACAATGTATTTCCCCCTTTCCAAGGATCTCAATAATTTATGGTTGCAACAGCGGGAAAAGCTCCTGGTTTCAGTAATGCTGGCTTGTTGTCATTCCACCTTGGTAGCTTATAAGAAGCTTCTACTTGTAACGAAGGAATGATAGCATCCCTACCTGGCAATCACATATTTTTTTCTCTTTCTCTCAAGGAATAAGCAGATTGTCATGACCTTAACTGTGAAGCGGTATATCAGTATAAGAGCTAATGCTATTGCTGTCTGTGGGGATTTCGTTCTAACCTACAACTTCAGTTAATGAAGCGTCAGATAGCACGACCTTGAGTCAATGAGAATTGAGACACAAAGTTTCAGAGCACTGAAAAATGGCTAAAAAAAAAAACCACCTCAAAATATAGGACAAAAGCAAAAAAAAATAAGATGGAACCCAGCACTGTACCTTGATAATTTCAGAACTTCTGCTGTTCCATTCTTCAGCAAGTCCTCCTAGTTCCTCCAACAATGTGATATTGTAAGGATTCCTCAGTCTCCTTCCCTAATCTTTGTACCATCCTGTGGTCCACCATTGCTACTTACTTTGCCATATTTATGCTGCGTAGAATGTAGATGTGCTTAAATCTTTCAAATCAGCCTCTATTGGCCGGGTAATCATATTGTATCCCTTCAGATGTTCCTTCTGCTTAATAACCGTCTGCCACAAACTGCTTGTAGAACCACAATGCTTTCTCAGAAAATCCTAGTCTGGTTTCTGAATGTAGACCTCCATCTGTAGGCTGAGAACTTTGTCCATTCGTTCTCTGTGGGTATTATATGAATGGAATACCCTTGAGACATGCTACCACCAGGGCTTTTTTTCTCATAGAACGCTCAGAACGGAGTTCCGGCACCTTTTTTGGATGGAACCTTGTAGGGTAGGCAAGGTGGGTTGTATGACATGTGTGAGTTCCGGCACCTTTTTCTTTTACAAAAAAAGCACTGGCTACCACCATATTTACACTGACACTTGCTTTTCTTTTACTTATGGAAGAGACAGTAGATTCATTGATACTGTAATGGCATGTAATAGATGTCACATTATTTTACAAATCAACATATCCAACAGCTCCACTTTCCCACTCTGCAATAGTACTTGCTACATGTTTTAGCAGAGTTCTGTTTCTCACGTGCTCTAAATTGTGAAGGAAATAAAATTTTCTGTCAGGATGAGGATGAACATATAGATTCAGAACCATGTACCTAAGCTCATGGGAGTGCAAAGCCCTTTACTGCAAATAGTGAGGTCTGGTATATATTTGCCAACTGCAAAAATGCCATTAAGTCATTGTTGACTCTTAGCATCCTCATAGATTTTCTCCATGACAATATTTCCCTAACCTGGTCCTTCAGCATTTTCAGTGACACTTCCACTGTACATCACCACTGTAACGGAGTCCACCCATCTTGCTTCAAGTTGTCTTCTTCTCTTTCCTTCCATCTTTCCCAGCATTAGAGCCTTCTCCAGAGAGCTGGGGCTTTGCATGATGTATCCAAAGTAGAATAACTTGAACTCTCATTTGTGCCTTGAGTAATAATTCTGATTTGTTTGATGATCCATTGTTTGTTTTCTTGGCTGTCCATGGTCTTTTTAGGAATCTTCTCCAACACAAAAGCAATAATACTTTTCCTATCTTATTATTCAAATTCCAACTTTTGCTTCCATAGAGTACATTGGAAATGCCATGTCTTGCACAGTTCTGGTCTTTGTAGATAAAGACACATCACCACATTTGAATATCTGAATATACTTTCCAAGGCCTCCACTAGGCATAGATTTATTTATTTGTTGGTTAAATTTTTCTGCCATTTATCTTGCCATGGGGCTACTCTAGGCAGCTTACAATAGTAAATGAAAATGAAAGGAGTGTAAACAGAACAGAAGTAAAATACTAGAATAATAAAATAAACAATAAAAAAGAACCCAATGATAATACATCAATATGACAGCCGAAAAGATGAATGGGTGGCAAGTAGAGTGCAAAGGGAGTAAATCTAGACCTATTATATATCTAAATGTATACCTAATCTTGAAAGATGATTCTACATGGGTACTTTAACTCTGGATAATGGCCATTTAGCTGTCCAACTGCTAATGGAGATAAACCAAAAGCTGAATAGCTTTTGTTTGGATTTGTATAGCTAAACTAAAGCCATGGGGAGGGCCGGATTTACTGTACCTGTAAGGAGTTTAATTAATCTGATTCATATATGTTACTTCACATTTTGAGTTGCTTCCTTCATTTTAAAGGAGGGGACAAATCTTCACAAGAAAAAGCATATTCATCCCATTGTTCTTCTTCTATGAAAATAAAAGGTGCAGAGATTTGAACAGAATATTACCACATATAGCCGTATACAAAAAGAATGTGTAAAATAGCTGTATACAAAAAGAATGTCTAAATAAAGCCTTTGCTTTTATCTTCTTAGAAACTCTTAGATGGGTATGGCCCAAAGAGGTAAATTACTCATGAAAACATCTTATTTTACCCAAGGGAACCTAAATTAGAATTGTCCAATGTTCTAACCATTAACTATGTGTAACTAATTTAGAGTCTAGATTTAGCTGTCAGTTTAAACATACACTGAAGTTAATAACACATATAATTAGGGAAGGAAATGATTTTTATACATGTTTTATTTAAATTATGTGCATTGGTTGTATTACTTTTACTGTAGTTGCTTGTTGAACACTACCTAAGGCAAACAGTATAGCAGAAAAGACATTTTGAGTACAATTGAAACACTAGCACACTAATACACAGTGATCTTCTCAATACACTAAGCACAATTGGCTAGAATACTGACTATTAGGAGGTATAAAAGGCAACCTCGAACAAACCACTCACATAGTTTCCAAGGATTGTGCAAAGGGCAAGCAAAATTCAGCTGCATTTTGGATGGAGAACTGGAACAATTACAACATGATGCAGAAGAGAATTATCAGAAGCAGAGTGTTCCTGCATCCAGCATGCTATGTGTCAAGTTTAAAAATAAAATATACAACACACACACACACACAAACAAACACATAGACACATCCATTTTAAATCTATAGTGACATGTAAGGATTTCAGAGAAAGAAGACGATTCTTATCCTTATGAACTAAGTTTCCAATTTCTTGCAGGGCTGCTGAAATTAATCAGAATGAATGAATTCATTTTCTTTATGCAGGAACAATTTCAGACTGAGTAATGGGAGAAATAGATGCAACTTGGGCACATGGCTTAGTGCAGATAACATCAACTTGAACAAGTTCCTTCTATGATGGTCATAATATTCTTAAGTAAGGCCATTTTCTTAAGTTCCAGCCTTTTTTCATTTAAATAGTTCCAACTTGACACAGCAAGTGATATATTTTAATATTTGATATATTTGCTACATTTTAATAGGAGACAGATAGACAGACAGATATATGATAGATAGACAGACAGACAGACAGACAGACAGACAGATAGATGAGAGAGAGAGAGAGATACATAATACATACAAGTGGCTTACTCTGTCAGTGTTGGTGGGACTGTCTTGAGATACATATATTCTCTTATATCGGTAGATGCTTCTTATGTGGTTCAAAGCTGTCTTGATTAGCACTAATAAAAGTGCAGCATATGTATCTTGTTTACAATAAGTTTAAAGAAAACTACATTATGTTACTCATTTTGCAAAAGACATTTGTGGCACTGCAGCTACTAGAAAGCTTATGAACAGGCAATATGTAGTGCTATCATGTGCAAGAGCTTAGAACATATGGAATGGTACAAAACTATTGTAGAATGTATGTTTCTGAGTTAGCTTGTGGCAAGATGCACGGTCAATAAATTTAATAATAAAAATAAAAAATAAACATTTACTGATACATTTCTATCATTTTGGGCAGGATACTTATATTGCAGTGTGAATAATAGCACTATGTACTGTACATATTAATAGATTAAGCTAAATGAGATAAACTCCATCACAGTCAGAATGATGTCTTGGATATTAAAGGTGGCTGGAAGATAATTGTGACATGTCACATCTCAGGTATGTGTTTAATTCTTTCACTGTACAATATAGAAAATGGGTATGCGGGGTGTTGAGGAAGGAGTAGTACCTCTGGTGATCCACTACAGCAAAATATATTAAAAACAACAACAATATTTTTCTTATCTACTTGAGGAGGAACCTTAAGTTCATCCTTTTTTTAATTCAACAGTGTTTTCTTGCTTCCACTAAGCTTTTCCACCCATTCATCAACGGCTACCTCTGCGCAAGGTGGAAGCTCAAAGGGCTTTGGCTAATTTGCGGTTCAGCCGGTCTTGTAGATGCAACAGCAGCCAGTAACAAGCACCCATATTAGTGTAGTGAGAATTTGCCACGCCACATCTCCAGTGGGCCCAGTCACAAAGCATGTGTGGAGGGAGAGTTGAAAGCAACTCCGACTCCCCCCCCTCCGCCCCCAAATAAGCCTGACTCGTGGCAATTCTCCATCCGTGTTTGACGGACAGCCGCTTTGCGGCCGGAGGAAGAAGTCGGGATAATGACCAGCCATCCCTTATGCCAGGGGTCTTCAAACTTGGCCCTTTTATGACTTGTGGACTTCAACTCCCAGAATTCCTCAGCCAGCAAAGCTGGCTGAGGAATTCTGGGAGTTGAAGTCCACAAGTCATAAAAGGGCCAAGTTTGAAGACCCCTGCCTTATGCATTCGAGAACGGGAAATTCAGCTGGTGCAGCCTCCCATTTTCTGCACCTTCCGGCTACAGAGAGAGCTGCACCTGTTGGCTTTCTGCACCGGGCCCGATCTGCCGCAGGGGAGAAGGCCGACCTAAAAGCGGGCTCCTGGCACCATTGGAAGGCGCCTCCCGCCCGGGGTTAACTAACAACATCTCCAAGATGTGTAACGTGTAGCCACGTCTGCTCTGGCAGACGCGCTTCCCCCGCGCCCCGCCGCCGTTCCCCCTCCGTTCCTTCTCCGGGCAGGCTCCACCTTCGGTCACCGATCTTGCACCGGAGCCGCGGCGCTCCCTACGCCCATTCCCTCCCGCCCTTCCTAAGCAACGGCGCCTCAAAAGAGTGGCAGTGCGGGAGAGGCGGCAACGGCAGCGGCAGCAGCTCTCCAGCCGGCTCCCTCCAGGTCTCTATAGCGTGTGAAAACGACGCCTTGGGCAGCAGCAGGTAGGCAAAACCCAGCCCAGCCGCATCAGCCTTACACACACACACACACACACACACACACACACACACACACACACACACCCCGCGCGCTCCCGGGGCTCCTGAGTCCAATGTTTGATCCTGAGCACGGAAGGTAAAAGAAAAAAGGGGGGGAAAAAGACAGCCCCCCCCCCACACGAGCACTCTGGATTCTTTTCATGGACCCCTCCCCCTTCTTTCGTCCCCTCTTCACATATAGCGGTCCCTTCCTCCTCGGATGAATTTTGTGTAAGGGTGTGTGAAGGGTTGCCTAGAACCTGGGGGTTCTCCTGGCCGTTCTCCTTCTAAAGGGGAAGGGGGCATCTCATTATGGAGGAAAGAAAAAAAAAGCGGGGGAGGGAGGAAGAGGGAGTGCCTGGGAAATCAGGACAGATGGGGTTACCGTTGGATGCCTGATTTGTTTTTATGGGGGCTTTGTTCTATCCGGAATTGGGTCTGGATCAAATGGATTTAATCCCCATGCAGATTCCTGGCATCTGAGCCAGAGCAGGAGAAAAACAGGGGTCATGCTGTCTCTCTTATCACATCAAACGATATATGTCTGGTCTTTAGGTCGGATTTTATCTATTCACACACACACACACACACACACCCCAAGGACACTTTCTCCTGGTGTCCCCTTTGCACTTACATCTGCCTTTCTCCTCCTTGTCTGCAAGCTGCCTAATAAAATGTCAAAAAGAAAGCATGATGTATAGTTATGCGTACCGAAGGGAGATGGTGGGGGCAGAAAGAAGGGACCAGCCTCCCATATACAGCCGGGAGGAAAGGTGGACATTACAGACTAGCAATCACTTCAATAAAATTAAAGAGCCTTTTCTAAAATACTGAAAGCATATCTTATGTCTAAGGTACTTGGCAACTCAAGAACCCCCAAACTATTATCTGTAACATCGGGACTGGACACCACCTGTTCTTTATCCTTTCTTGCCCGCCTTTTTTCTCATGCGGGGTTGGAATTTATAATAAGAGAAAGGTTGGACATTCTGGGGTATGATAGAATATAGAACATATCTGGAGGGAGGAGATAGTTCCGTTCATTTGTAGCAGAAAATTACCACATTCAGTCCTGGAGCTAAACCTAATCATCCAAAGCATCAATTTTTCAAGCAGTCAAGGAGCTGCAAAAAGTGATGTTTCTTACTGAATTAATTCGCCAGCACGCTATAGCTTTACCAAAGGGTTGTCTTCTGATTTAAATGTTGGTCAAATGCAGAATTACATGGTCACAGTTTTTGTGATGACCTCTTTCTCAACTCTCTCAAAGTTGCTGGGAAGATACGTAGGTCAGCTTCTTTTGTGGGTTAAGGGTGGGGCAATTATCCAGCACTTTCTTCCTGAGTTTTTTGCACAGCTACTGTAAAATGATTAGGAAGTTGTGCTCTGACCTCTGTATTTAATGCAGGAATTGAATGTGTTCTGCTTCAATTATTCATTTTGATGCTACGGGTCATTTCCAGCAGCTTCTCTTCTCCCAGGATCTGATGTATAACAAGAGGCTTATGCAGGGGGGGGGTTTGTTTTTCTTTTTGAGGCTATCGTCCCATTCAGCCATATGGTAACCGTCTTGTTGCAGTGTTTGTAATGAATGAAAGAAAGAAGGGCAAATAATAGTAAGAAAATAAAGCTGGGCCTGGATTGTTCTCTAGATCAGAGGTCCCTAACCTTTTGGGCACCAGGGACCGGTTCCATGAAGAAAGGTTTTTCCATGGACTGGAAGTGCATAGTTCTGTGTGCTGCCTACATGCCATGGATGGGGCTTTGCTTGTTTCCTGGCATGCTGCGGCCCGGTACTGGTCCACAGACTGGGTGTTGGGGACCTCTGCTCTAGATTGCTCTGTATTTCACTATGAGACTCTTAAAATTTACCTTTGACATTCGAGGGGAAAGCAGAGGCAGGAGTCCTCAGGAATCAGTCCTGAATGGGGTGTTTTGTTTTGTTTTTCATTCGATCATATCCAATTCTTGGAAACTGTCTGGACAAGTCCCTATAGTTTTCTTGGCAAGGTTTTTCAGAGGTGGTTTGCAATTGCCTGTTTCCTAGAGCTGAGAGAGAGTGACAGAACCAAGGTCACCCAAGCTGGCTTCGTGCCTAAAGCAGGACTGGAATTCACCTTCCCATTTCTAGCTTGATGCCTTCACCACCTCATCAAACTGGTTTTCATCCTTAGCAGATATAACTTCTTATAATATCTTTTTAAAAGATCCATAACCTCTCAGATCCGGTTCTTTCCAACTCAGATATTTTCTGATTTCATGAACCAGAATAACAAATTGGTATTTTGGAATTCTGAACATACTTATGGTAGTACTCTCATCTGTTACTTCATTCAGTTCTCTGAAATATAATCCATAAAATCTTGATTAAGTAATTTGGACCAGTAATTAGTCACACTTCCTCATCTGGCATTCTTTCACTCTTTGTCTTTTGTTTTTATAAGAGTAGCATCCAGTTTCAGTAAACTGAATTAATAGGTATACGTATAATCAATGGAGGCAAATCTACTCAACTTCTATGATTCAGCCCATTTAAGGTTTGTGTCTTATCACTTCTTGGCAAAATGAAGTGTTATGAAGTGGAAGGAAGAGGTGAAGGATGGGGATCAAAATAGGAAGAGATGAAGAGCCAGTGTTGTCTCTGTCAAGGTGAATAATACTACAGCTGGACAAGCCATCCGGAACAGAATATCTGAAAAGCATTTCTGTCTCCTACTGAACAAACAGCATCTCCATCCTAAATGTCAGTTTAGACCTGTTCCATCATATCCAGACTCTCACAGATTTCAACAGTATCACCTTTCTGGTTATTATCAGCTTATTGCTGGTACCAAACTCCAGACCACTAGATGATCTTTCCCAGTTACTTCAGGTAAAAGTTATATAGGAATGGAGAAAGGTCCCAGCAGAAAATGAGAGAGAAGACGCACAAGAAAACAGCTACTGGGTTGATCTGCTCCTCCAAATGAAACTGCTACCTAAGGAAGGAGCAGAACCATTACAAAACAGTGCCCACAATCCTAATCCTGGAAGACAGTCCAAAAAGATGCCATGATGGTGATGATGATGATGGTGATGATGATGATGAAATGGCAGCAACAATTTGGCAAGAATATAACCATTGGCCACATGTTTCCAAGCTTTTCTCTACTGCTTTAAGGGCTGTTTTGTATGTTTATGTGGAAGTTGATATTCTTAAGAAATCTCATAGTCAAGAAGTTTCTTTTCAAACAAACAAAAAAAGCCTTGCTATATCTTTTTTCTTCTTTTTTTTTAAAAATATGGAGATATTTTGGGAATCAACACTGGACTTCTATATTAAAGAAAGAAGGATCTTGTTCCAGTTATCTCTGAGTGCAATAATCACAGTAAACTTAATATTTACTTTCTGCTGGTGTTCCCATTGTTGTATATCAATTGCCCTGTTTAAGTTGCAAAACTATAATAATGTAATTTCTGACTCATTCAATTTCTGAAACAGATTCAATAACATTTAAGCCCTGATAGATGTTTTGAATTTGTGTTGTGTTTTTCAAATTTGCTCAAGTCTC
>NC_139512.1:75362761-75563595 GCF_947247035.1 Vipera ursinii
AACGCACAGGGCGCAGGGAGCTTGATGCCGGCAGCAGATGTTCCCTGAGGTACTCCGGCCCCATGCCATTGAGAGCTTTGAACACCATTACTAGTACCTTGAATCTCACCCGGAAGGCAACTGGTAACCAATGCAGCTCACGGAGCAAAGGTGTAACGTGGGAGTATCGGGAGACTCCCAACACAACTCTCGCGGCTGCATTCTGTACCAGTTGGAGCTTCCGGGTGGTCCTCAAGGGCAGCCCCATATTAGTTACGTAAGCAGTTAAGTAAAGTACTCCTGGTTATAAAACTTTCTGCAGGTAGTCCTCAACTTACAACCATTTGTTTAGTGACCATTAGAACTTACAACGGCACAGAGAAAGTGACATATGACCATTTGTCACACTTACGACCATTACAGCATCCCACAGTCATGTGATCAAAATTCTGACTCTTGGCAGCTGGCATGTATTTATGATGATTGGAGTGTCCTGGGGTCATGTGATCACCTTTTGCAACTGTGATAAATGAAGTCAGTGGAGAAGCCAGATTCACTTAACAACTATGTTAAGAAAGGTTGTAAAATGGGGCAGAACTCACTTAACAAGGGTGTTAATGTTGGGCTTTCAATTGTGGTTGTAAGTTGAGAACTGCATTCCAACTTAAAACATTCCCTGACTTACTTTATTAATTTCAGTAAATTTTTGTCTTCACCTACCTGACCCATCACAGCAGTACAAATTCTATCATTGCCCAGCTATATTTGACCCAAAGGAAAAATTATCCTTAGGACCATTAAGTTGGAATATGAAGGCTACCTAGTTTGATCTAGCAGAGACAAACTATCCATTTATTCTTACAGGAAAGCTTAATAAAATTTTATTCTGTTAGTAACTGTATGGGATCTAACTGCACAAATTTAACCTAACTGTTGCTTTGTTGCCAATTTAGAGAAGGAGGCCATCACTAAAAAATACTCTACTGGATTGAGAGATATCCCTTGCAATTCGTTAAACTGAAATAATGCTTAGTTTTCATTTAGAATCGGGCATAGCAGTGTAATATTTGAGAAAATCTGCTGCTTCTGGGAAGAAAACTAAGTTGGCTTGAGCTTGAACTTGTGTAGAACATCTTTTAGCTCTTTCTTTTTCCCCCCATATATTTTATTGATTTTTTAAAACATCAATCACTTAATAGTTGGTAAACTGTGTTTGCTGGGTTTACATTTGTAAAGAAAAATCATTAACAATTGGTTTCTATAATCCATAATCCACCTAGTACATTTAGTTGATTTCCCCTTTCCCCCCAAAATGTCTTCTTTGCAAACCTTGAATTAATACAGTTCTTATTATTTTGATAAATAACAGTTACATATATGATTTTTTTTCCGAATGCTCCTAGAAATAATGATCACATCAATATACTATTTCTTTTCTATTTAATCATTCTGGTTGCCTCATCTTATATCCTGTTACAATCCTTATTTAGATTTGTTTCTCCTATAAAGTTCAAAGTATTCTTTCTGGTTAAGATTTTCTCAACAGTTAATTACATTTAAAGATTTAAATCCATTTTTCCCATATAAACCATCTCAACACTTTTACCTTTCTTAAAGAATAGTTAAAAACAGTAAACAAAAGGAGAAGAGAACAAGAGTAAAGAAACATAAAAAGTAAAATACTACTTAAAATATATATTCCTCCTAAGCTAATATTTTTATTTTATTTATTTATTTATTTGTTTTTATAAACCGCCCTTCTCCCGAGGGACTCGGGGCGGTGTACAGAGTAAGGTAGGCAAACATAATGAACAGTACTGAAAAAACAATAAACAAAACAAACTGGGACCCCAATTAGAGCTATCAGGCCAGGCTGGACTGCTGGAATAGGTAAGTCTTCAAGTCGCGCCGGGAGGTCGGGGGCCATCCGGATTTCAGTTGGTAAGCAGTTCCAGAGGGCTGGCGCACCCACTGAGAATGCCCTCCCCCTGGGGGCCACCAGCCGACATTCCTTGAGCGGTGGCACCCTGAGGAGGCCCTCTCTGTGGGAGCGCACAGGGCAGTGGGGTGTTGACATTGGCAGAAGGTGCTCCCGTAGGTAGTCCGGACCCATGCCATGTAGGGCTTTGTATGTCATTGTTAGCACCTTGAACTTCACCCAGAAGGCAACTGGAAGCCAGTGCAGCGCACAGAGGAGAGGTGTGATATGGGAGTATCGGGAGGCTCCCAAAAGTGTCCGTGCCGCTGCACTTTGCACCAGTTGAAGCTTCCGAGTGGATCTCAAGGGCAGCCCCATGTAGAGAGCGTTACAGTAGTCTAGGCGAGAGGTCACAATTCCCAAAATTTCTTATTCTTTTTAACCATAATTAAAAATATATTTAATCTTTAAATATTCCATTTAATGTGTCTAGTCATCTAATCCTTTAACTCTTATTCAAAACATTTTTTTCTTTTTTATACATTATAATTTCCCTAAATTCAAATACATTTAATTATCTAAAACATTTCCTTCATCTAAGCCAGGGGTTTCAAACTGCTGGCCCACAGGCCAGACACGTCATCCGGAAGCCACACCCACCCCATTGCCGGCAATGTCAAAACAGTCCCGATACGTCTTGTGACGTCGCGAGTTTGACATGTCTGATCTAAGCCATTTCAACAGTATTACATATATCAAAAAATAAAATAAAAAGGGGGGGAAGTATACAGTATAATTTAAGGAATTCATCCCTCTTAGAATGACATATATATTCAGAATGACATATATATTCTATTTGTTTAACCATATTCAAACAAATGTTTCTTTTTTAAATATTCTCTCTGGTAGTTCCCATCAGCTATTTTCTTAATTTTCACTTTAATTTTTTTCCTTTGACCAGTATCTTTCTTCATCAATGTGTTTTGCTAAATCAAAAAGTTTTTCCATATATTCATGGCTGTTGCTGAAGGTATAAGAAGTAAATCGAATAAAGTATCTTTATATGAGGCTTTTGCCTTTCCATATTTCTTGAAAATCTTTTTCTTTTTCTTCTTCTCTGCTTATCACTTCCTTTCTCTCGGATGTCTTCAACATCTCTACATTCCATTTTATCCAATCTGTTTTTTTTGTCCTCAGATTTATTTTGTAGTCTTAAGGGATGAGTTGTTTTTTCCATTTCTTGTGGATTTTTCCCCAGTAGGATTAAATCATGTTTTCTTGCTTTGTTATTTTGAGTCTATTTTCAATTTTATGCCCACTTATTTGTTTTGTCTGCTCCTTCTCTGTTGTTGTTGTTTTGTTGTAGAGTTAACTTAGAAATAGATTGATTTATATTTTCAAATTTATTTTGGATTTCTTTGTGATTTGAACTCATTGTTGTTTGAATCTCTGTGGGAGTGCCAGCCCTATGGAACCAACTTCCCCTTGAGCTCCGGATGGCCCCGGATCTCCGGTCCTTTCGCCGCAGCCTTAAAACACTTCTTTTCCATCAGGCTGACCTGGACTGACGACAGGGATTTTAAAATGTTTTTTTTTTAATTTTTAACTCCAATTTTAATTTATTCTATTGGGGCTGTTAATTTAATTCTTTTTAACTTTTGTATTGTTGTATTTTATTGTTGTTAGCCACCCTGAGTCCTTCGGGAGATAGGGCGGCATATAAGTCCCAATAATGAATGCATGCATGCATGCATGCATGCATGCCTGATCCATGATGGCCAAAAATTGGAAGTTTTCCTTCTTTTCTGCAAATAGATTTAGAGTCCCAGTTAAATAGATATTTGTAATCCAAAGAGTTCAAAAAATATTTTTTTCTAAAGTTTATAATGCTCTCTTTGTCTGCAGCCCAGATTGTTGTCTTTTTTGTCACAACTGTTTTTTGTTATTAAAGCTTTGAAGGTCATAAACACAGATTAGCTTTTCCCAGGTTTTGGCAAGTTCTCTATGGAGATCATCACTGTCATAAACTTCGTCCACCACTGTCAGCATCTATTTAGTTTTCAATATGAACCGTGGTCTTTAAAATGATAGTCTTAACCATTCAACAATTTTAAACTTGTCCAAAGTTAAATTTCAGGTTTCAAGTTTATAAATTATTTCACTACCATATATTTTGATACTCCATGGAAACTTTAATTTGCCACTTCCTTTAGTATAAGGGTGGGACAGAAGTCCCCCTCCATCATTTTCAGAGGTATTTTGCTTCTTGGGGATCTTTTCCAGGAAGTTAAGTGTAGAATAGAAAAGGGAAAATCAGATTCCTCACCCACTGTCAAACACACTGTTTACTGTTGTGCTGGTTAGTTTTTTTGGACCTCAGTTGCAAGTAGCTTAGGCTGATCGGTGAAATATAGCCTTTCTCTTGTCGGGTTAGAAGGCTTTCCCCAAGATGAATGGAACGACCACCGTCATTTCAGAGTCGCCAGGGCACCCTTCTTTCTTCGCCACCTCTCTGGGGCAGCTTGGACCCATTAGGGTCTCCAGGCAGGACGAAAATTAGCCGCGGGGGTGCCCATGACCAGTCACTACTGCGCAGGACCAGAAGTCCTATCTTTTATCTCTTTCATATTACTTTGATAAAGAAAGCTTGACAGCCAGAATTTGAAACAGTTTCAACTTGGAAAGACATATTTGTTTCTTTCTTAATAACAGGAAAGTTTTTTTCTTAGTTAAAAAGTTACTAATGTCAGGTAACCTTGGATTATATTGACCTATTGACCAAGCATTGTGTTTAATCTCCAGTTATATTAAAATATGTTCAAGATTAAGCCAGGGTTGGGGGGGAGACACCTCACTGTATATATACCTTCATAGTCTTGTCTATCAGCTGGTAGCACTAATCTATATCATTTAATTCAAAAATAAGGGACAATTTGAATCCAGAACATTTAGATCTGCCATCTTTTTAATATCTGGCAGCAAATCCTGACAGTAAAATTATTAAAAATGGAAACTGCAAATTCTGTATTACAGGGGTCTCCAACCTTTTTCTTTTGGCGGCCTGGTGGGAAAGGGAGGAGCAGGCACCTTAGCGGTGCATGCACACATGTTGCCATGCGCACATGTGCACACACACACAGGCTGCGAGCATGTGCACCACACAGACAGGATTGCGAGCATGTGCTCTCAGTGACACCAGCACCTGTGTGAGAGTTGTGACGACACCAATGCCAGGCTTGTGTAGATGTCACCACCGGTGCGAGGATCGCACCACCTCCAGCCCCGCATGAGGATCGTGCTGCTACCTGCCTGCAGCGCGTCTCACTGCCACCGTCTGTGTGAGGTTTGTGGCAATGCCGCTGTCCGCGCGACGTAACACTTGTGGCAATGATGGCATGAGGGGAGGGGAGTGCGCGCACATATGCATGCACTGCCAAGCTACTCACGTGGCTCAGTGGCCAAGAGGCCCCGGCCCGGTAGTGGACCATGGCCCACAGTTTGGGGACCCCTGCTGTATCAGATGTTGCTGACTTACATAGGAAAAAAGAAAATATTTTCTGCTGTGCCTGGAAAACAAGTGAAATATGTGATCCAAGGCATTTTATCTAGCTCAGGATGAAACCTATAGTAACGAAGCCACTATAAGACTACTAAAATAAAAAGTATAAATAGAAATAAAATAATGTTTAACAATCTTCCTTAAAAAAGGTATGAATAAACTAGCCTTAAATATTGAATCAAACTGTCTTCAATATATTCTACATGCTCCTGAAAGTTGTCAATATTATTTCCAGACAGGACAGTGCTCATTCATTCATTCATTTTATATAGCCACCCATCTCACATACATGATTTTGAAAAACAACAGCAAGAAAAATAAAACACAAATAAAAATTTATAAGAGAAGTTTTGACTAATGGACAAATATGAAAACTGGTAATACAAGGAAAGAATTTCTGGCCTAATAGCTAAAGAAGTATATATATAATGACTGAGAATTGACTTTAAAATGTGGCTTCTTTTCAAGTGTTCAGTGATGTCCTATTTCAGATGCTGTAAGTTATTTAACTAAATCATGTAATGTGTATAATTTGATTTATTAAATCAGGTTTGGGAGTTTAACATGCTGCTTCGTATATATATATACACACACACACACTATTTGATAATCATAATTGTTTAAACATAATTACAGAATTCTATTAAAAAGATAAACATTTCTTATTTGTGGATAATCTTATTTATTACTAGGGCACACTTTTTAAAAAGAAACCATAATTAATACTGAAGTCAAATATTAAACTAGGAGATTGGTAATACAAAACCTTCATCTTTCCTGTTTCACTTATCCTCAGAGATTACAAATGCTGTAAATTTCTGAAAGCTTAATTTATTCATGGGGGAAATGCCATAGTGTTTCTGCTTTCTTTTTCTGTACATGGTTAGTTTTAGTTTTAGGAGTCAAGTACAGTATAGCAATAGCACTTAGATTTATATACCACTTTACTGTGCTTTACAGCCCTCTCTAAGCAGTTTACAGAGTCAGCATATTGCCCCCAACAATCTGGGCCCTTGGAAAGATGGAAAGCTGAGTTAACCTTGAGCCGGTGAGGATCAAAGGAATCGAATTCCTGGCAATGTGAGCAGAGTTAGCCTGCAATACTGCATTCTAACCACTGCACCACCTCCTCCCTCATTTAGGAGTTAATTAACCAGGCTTTCTTTTCAACAACAACAAAAACCTGCTTTCTAAACTCCTGAAATGCTTAGAATTCCTTAAGTATCTGGATTTCCAGAATGGTTTCACAATATCTAGCATGGCAGTAGAGTGAAAAATAAAAGACAGTAGAATTGGCTTTTGTAGTGGGCTTCATAAAGGTGGTACCAACTGATATTAATTCCAATGGTTAAATTAAATATTTATGGAATTGAATATTTCTGAATACAATTTTAATAGCCTTTTTTACATATTTACTTGGTCATTTTGGGAAGTAGAAAAATGAACTAATTGAATCCTCTGTTTGATCCAATGATATGTTGTATAATCATCCAACAGTCAATTTAGTTTAGGGAGTAGAGAAAAGTTAGGGGAAGCAAGCAAGCATTGGACTTGAAAGCCAGAAGTCTTGCTCCCTAGATTTCTGTGCTTTTAAGACCTTTTTCACTGGTCCCATTAAAGTGGATGAGTCCAAAGATCTATCCGAGGAGTGTCAAACTCACAACGTCACGTGACGTGTCATGACGTATTGCAACTTTTTTTTCCATTGCCGGCAATGGGGTGGGCGTGGTTTTGGCATGATGCATCCAGCCCGCGGGCCGGCAGTTTGACCCCCCTGATGTATCCAGTCTAGCCTGTTTCTATATCAGCTACTTAGATTCTGAAGAGAAAAGCATGGGCGTTTCTTTCTCTTTAAATCATAATAAATATAAACAGATCTTCCAAGCTGATCAGCAATTTCCTGACAGAACAATTAATCAGTGGAACAACTTGCCTCCAGAAGTTGTGAATGCTCCAACACTGGAAGTTTTTAAGAAGAGATTGGAGAGCCATTTGTTTGAAACCATAGGGCTTCCTGCCTGAGCAGGGGGTTGGATTAGAGGACCTCCAAGGTCCCTTTCAGCTCTGTTATTCTGTTGATCTTGTTTAGTCTGTTGTCCTAAGAAGCAAATTCTGGAATAATATGCATAATATCTAAAGTAGCAAACACATGTAACAGAACTGCTTGAAAATGAATTGAGCAAGAAAATCTATGCAGATGGTCAGCAATATTTAAACCATAGCACAACACTCAGAAAGACCATTGATATGGTAAAGTGACAACTGTTCAAGACAAGTGTAATTATGCTAAAGTTTTGGTGGGGTTAGCACATGATCCCCTCCAAAAAGAGTTTCTTACTGGCTTAATTCAGAACAGATACTTGGATACTTTCTGCTTACTTGTGTGAGACAAAATAAATACAAGAGATATTGGTTCTAGAAAGGTTTTCAGGTTGTTCAAAAAATTGTGCATGGTGGGAAGATCATTACTAGTTGTAGAATCTGGATTTGATTGTAATTGCATTTAAACTGCATTTAAGTAAATATGCATAAATTTAACATGGCTTTGATCTAAAGTCTTATAATATTTGCTGTCTGCATTGCCTGCTTCTCCAGATTATAGATTTGATGAGGATCATATTACTTATGGCTATAAATACATTATATTGGATGTTTGAGGTAAAAATGTATCAATAGTAGTACACAACCATCATTTGACAGGTAGTCAAACAACTTGTCACCATATTATCATAGGTCAAATTTTAATAATAATAGTGATTTTGTAAATGCTCCTTTTGCATGCTGCTCAACAGGGAATGAGGTGCATAACTATAAACCACCAATTAAAAAAGTGAGTTGTTAAGAATAATCAGTGTTATTGCTATTGTTAATTTCTGTGTTAGCTAAGGAATGCAAGGTACTAAGTGTGTTTTCCATTGACAGTTCTAGACCTTCAGTATTGTGCATAAGTGTTTGATAAAAGAGAATTAGAGCTGAATAGTGGTGCTGTTGTAGCACTTTTCCTGTTGAAAATTCTTCATTCTCAGAAATGCTCGTGTTAGCAGATATCATACAAGTATTCACCATTTAACCTCTACTTGTTCAGTGACATTTGAAGTTATGATAGTGCTGAGTGACGGATACTTACAATGGGCCCACATAGTTATGGCCATTGCATTGTCCTTGCAGTCATGTGATCATGATTTGGCTCTAGGCCACCAGCCCACAATTACAAGGTTGCAGCATCCTGGGATCACTTGCAACCTTTACTGCCAGCTTTCAACAAGCAAAGATAATGGACAGAAGGTCATAAAACACATGAGTCTGGGATCCTGTGACTGCGTGGGATCTGCCCTATGATGGCAATTGGGATTGCCAGAACTGCTGTTGGAAGTTGATGTGGTTACATTGCATCATGCTTATGACCACTTAGCGCTGGAGTTCCTGGTCCCAATTACTATTGGTTAGGGAGAACTGCTGATAATAATTCATAGTCTTAATTTACCTAGCTAGAACAAGTATTTGAAGATCGCTGGTCATTCACTTGAAAATGAAGTCTATAATATAGTGCTATGTAAGTAACAGCAAAGATAGTGAATGTTAAGAAAAATTAAATCGGCAAGACAGAGTACTTGAAGATAGATTGTAAGTACAGTGAGAAACCAGTTTCATTGAGACAAAGATATACTGATATAGGATTGATAGGTGTGGTGAGGACATAGTAGGGAAACTAAGCTGATACAGGTAGTTGTCCACTTAGAAACACAATGGAGTCAAGAATTTCGGTCATACATTGTGGTTGAAATTCGAGATACCACATGACTGGACTCAATTTTACAACTGTTTTTACAGTAGTCGAATCACAACTGCCAGTGGAAGTTCTGCAGTCATAACTTCGAAGGCAGATTATAAGTAGCTTTTTAAAAGTCTGTCATAAGTTTGAATGGTCATTAAAGGACCGCTTATAAGTCAAGAACTATCTGTATAGAATTTCTTTAAGAAGCGGAAGTTAAGAGGCAAATAGGATAGATTGCTGATAAAAGAGACATCGCCAGTAAATTTGAGTACTATCTATGAGGTAAAAAGTGAAGCTAAGGAAAAGATAGAGAAGAAAAGAGAAGCAGAAGTAAGGTACAGAAAAGGCAGTAGTGAAAACCAAACAGCCATAGAAAAGGGTTCCTGGATATAATTACCATGAAAGAAGTGGAAAGAAAGCTTTAGGAAACAAAGAATTTTGACTAGGAATCCAAAGAGCCAAATAAAGCAAGACAGGAAAATTAAAAACAGGGTGCTAAGAAATCAGTGGGTAGGGACACAGATATAAACTCCTGATTTGAGGATATTGACTTAGCACAACATTTAAACCCATCAACCATGATTCAGCTTTATTTATAAATCGGACTAGTATGACTTACTTGATAACCATGGTTAAATATCTTGACTCAACATGACATATGAATAGTGGAGCCATGTTATGAAAAATTAAGGTCCCGTAAGTTGGGTGGCGAGCTACCTTCAGACAGCACCTAAAACAGGGATATCTAGATTGTTAACCCGAAATTGAACATATGGGATAGCTTTCAAAGCAACTAGACTTTGTTCCAAATAACAAAAGGACAAATGTGAGGGCTGGAATTTTCTTACAGAATTGGTGTGTATTAAAAAGAATGTACGGAAACTGGAATTTCTTCAACTCTTCTCTTTAGCGTTATGATGGGAGAAAAATATTTTGATATTATATAAGGGTCATGTTCATTAATATGTTTTGTTACTAGCTATGACTTATTATGTTAAAATCCCAAGTCTTCAAAATGAGGATTTGTTGATTTCTATAGCATTAGTTGCAGGTATCTTCAGGTGCTCAGATCCTAGAATTTACGGTCAGCTGGTGGATATTCCCATTCATAAATACCAAGCATTGTTGTAGCAGTGAAAAAGTCATCTTAATTCTAAGCTACTCCTCCTTTTCTTGGAAATTTAAAGAATTAACAGTACAAATATCAAAGTTAAAAAATAATAGATTAATAAAATAATAATAATTAGGAACATATATATTCAAATATTCAATTGCTATCTTAAAGGGAAAAGGTTTTATTTGTCTGAATTCTGCATTACTGGCTAACACATTTATGTAGATAATAAATAAACTATTAGAATTAATTTAGTGATACAGGAAAAAATATAAATAATTCAAGATTTTGCTGTTGTTCTGAATTAAATTCTAGACTCTTCTCTTTTTTACTCCTGTGCAGCATCTGTGAATGTACTTGTTCAAAACTGCAAGATATACAATGATGCCAGCTGTGATATTTCCGCAGATGGGCAGCTTTTAGCAGCTTTCATTCCTAGCAGTCAGCGGGGATTTCCTGATGAGGGGATACTCGCAGTCTATTCTCTTGCACCGCACAACTTGGGTGAAATGCTGTACACAAAGCGATTTGGTAAGAGATTTATGTCAAAGGTTTGGGGAAGCTATCAAGTCCTTTAACAGTCTCTTAGAAAAATTTTTTTTTCTTGAAATCTAACTGATATATGTAATAATTGCAAGGAAAAAGTAATCCCAACTGTAGATTGATTTGGTAGCAACAGAATGTGAAATAGGAATTATATACCATGTGATTCCTATGATGTATTTGTTTAAGTCTTGAACTCTGGCTTCTGCTGTTAGTTGACTAAGATGATTATAAGCAAAGTATTTGTTTTTAGCGATTAATAGCTGTGAATAAGTTTACTACAGTCTATATAAGGAAAATGAAAAGGAAGGAAGGAGGATCAGAGGCAAGGATTCCCTAATGAAGATGTTTATTATGTTTTGTTTCATGCCTAGGTCCCAATGCCATTTCTGTGAGCTTGTCACCAATGGGCAGGTATGTCATGGTAGGATTGGCATCTCGTCGCATCTTGTTGCACCCATCTACAGAACATATGGTGGCTCAGGTTTTCAGGCTTCAGCAACCCCATGGAGGAGAAACTTCAATGAGGGTAAGTGGTATTACCTGCTTTTTTGTTTTAACTACCTGCGTTTGTTTATTTGGAAACAGAATTGGTATATTAATGAAGCAAAGCTCGATTGCAGAAGGTAACAGTCTTGCTTTTTCACTATGCTTGCTTTTCGCTGTCACTGATTTTTGGGGTTGTTATTAGAATAAGTAGACAGGTAGCAGGAAGTACTATGGGGACATTATTAGTGGCAGAAATAGTACCACCAGATGAATGTTTAATGGAGTATGTAGTTTAATAGAAGTATTTCTCTTTATATTAGTGAGTCAATAGGGTCTATGTTAAATAAGGGTAAATAAAGAGCAAATATACAGTCCAAACAGGATTAATTGGTTTATGTTGAAAATAACATTTGGCAGTTTATTCACTTAGTGTTAGTGTTGATATTAATGTTAGATGTTCGTGTTTGGAAATGAAGTACTTCTTCAGAAAACAGTGTTTCTCTGGTGAACTTAAATCATGAGTTATTAGCCTTCAAATCCTACATTTATTAAAAAAAAATAGAGAATCTGTGTGTCAATTGTTAGTCCTTTGGTTCATATTTTTGTATAATTCATCCTTGCTCTATACTCTTCAGATAAAGGACATTGTAAATAGTAAGTTAAAGTTCTTGCTCAAGCAGGCAATTTACTTAATTGGAAATCACCCCAAATCTCATTAAATACTGTTCTGAATGAAGTCTCCTATTTTGTTTGTGTACTTATAATTCCATACTTTTTTGGACCTTGAGAATTTTATCAAATAGCTTCTGAAAGAATAATGGTGTACTAAATCAACATGAAAATTATATTGTTAAAGTTTTTTCAAAATCAGTTATAATTTATGTGATACTACTCCTCAATACTAAATAATTATCAGTATTTTTTAAGAAGAACTTGTTTAAGAATAGTTGTTGGGGGGTTTTTTGGACTTGTGAAAGCATAAAAGGGAGTTCAAAGCGCAGAGTTATCGTATTGATGGCAGAGTTAATGTATTGATGGCAACATTATACTTTGCATAGTACCTCAAAGACTACTTTGAAGTATGCAGGGCTGTGGCAACTTTTCAAAATTATTGTTTTAATTTTATTATTTATTATACTGTGATATGTTTTATATTTTTACTTTGTTTTGTTTTATAAGTTCTTGGGTATCTTTATAATAACAACACTAAAACAAAGCCTTACAGCTTTATTTTTTTTTGTCAGTTGAGAGTGATAAAACACTGAAAATCAACGGCCATAGCTTCGTCTACTGATAAAACAGCGCTGTGTTTTGTTTTCTGAATGAGCTACAGTTGGCCGCAAATGTGGGAAAATAACGTTGAAAAAAATAAAATAAGGATTAGAAAGGAAGCCAATGAAGAAACAGTTGAGCAGAAATTGTAAAAGATACAGAAGGAGGAAGGGCTTTATGAAGAGTTAGGAGAAAATTTGAATAAATTGGGTTTGAATTGGAGGCAGCTTTGATGAGAAACGGTGAGGATTGTGGGATTTCACCCAGGCTTCCTCTCTATTCTAATGGAATTCTCTTTATATAGAAAAATACTTTTATCCCTTCAGTAAAAGTACCCCACTAAATTTTCATTCAAAAACAGGGGAAAGTGCTCTGGGTTGTTTTTTTCTTTTTCCTTTGTGGATTTAATCACCTACAATAATATTGATTTTAAATATTGTAATCTGTAGCTCAAGCACTTGTTATTCAGGTTGTCCATTCAAAATATAGTAATGCAACTTCAAACTTGTTTGCGCTGATTTTTCATTGATTGGCCTTTTCCTAGCAATACCAACAGGTAAGGTATCATAGCATTATGGGAATGCAAAACTGAAAAAGAAAATGGCATAGAATAAAAACTAAATTAAAATTACTGTTTGGTTTGAAATAAAGGCAGGCCTCTCAAGGAAGGATCTCAATGTTTGGATCTGGGGACTTAACTTTGAGGTGGTGATAGGACTGAAACATTTCTGGAAAGAAAAATACTTTTCTTCTGAGAAAGCCTGTTAATTGTATAAAAATAATGTCAAAATAATATATATTAACCTGATTTTGGTATCTGTTTACATTATTCAAAGTAGAGGTGATTGAAAATAAGGGTGGTGTTTCTTGCTCTGATCGTAACCCAATAATAGTCAACATTCTGGGCTCAGCATGTTAAAATTTTGGGAAATGCCTAACTTGACTCTGATGGCAGATCACTCCTCCCTGAAAGAGAAACGATTATTTGTATGTTCAGTTCTTTTTAAAAAAAGTATATAGTCCAGATGTGTGGTGTTGTATGAAGAAACATCAAATAATTACAAAAGCAATTCATACAAGTAAAACAATCTTAGACACATATAAAATAATAATAATTTATTTTAAATAATAATTGCATAACAACATCAAACAAATATTTGATTATTATTATTAATAATCAATTTCTAAGACAGGTTGAATTGAAACCAGTACAGGTAGTTCTTGCATAATGACCAATCAGTGGCCATTCAAAATTGTGATGGCAGTGAATTAAGGGAGTTACAACTCCTGCCTGAAATTAGGAGTGTTACAGCACCCCTGCTGTCATCTGATCTAAACTCGATTGCTTGACAGCGTGCCTTCTCGTACAACTATGGGGACACTTCAATCTCCTGCCCAATCTATCCACCTCCATCTAGGCCAGGGTTAGGGAACCTTGGCTCTTTTATGACTTGTGGACTTCAACTCCCAGAGTTCCTGAGCCAGCAAGTCATAAAAGAGCCAAGGTTCCCCACCCGTGATCTTGGCTAACAGTGGTAGCTCCAAGGCTGCGCCTCAACTTCAGCCCTAGCACCACTTCTGCCACTCAAAAAGGCTGACTTGCACAATTCCCCAAGGCGCAATTGCCCCTAAAACTGTTGTGCACTGTTTACCCTCAGACGGTGTTCTCTTCCTGTCGACAGCCTGGACCATTTTTTTTCCATTGATTTTCTTCCTGCAGGCTTCCCCAAAGCAAAGACTTTTGCTAGTGGAAAAGTGGCTAGGAGACTTGGCAATCATATCAGGTTTTTTCCAGGTTCCCCATTGTCTTGTGGAAAGCTGTCAGGGAATGTTGAAAAAGAGGAATCACATAAGTATGGCCCTGGTGCTGAACAGCAGTAACCCAGCAGTGCTGAAGTAGCAATAAAATCTCCAAATTTCATTTCCTGGGGAGTACTGGGTCCAGACAGCATGCCCTTAGATGGTTACAAAGTATCTGGCACAAGGTTTTAGTGGTATATAAATGAAGGGGAGAAAAAGGAATCTGACTAGTGACTGGACACTTTGGAAAACATTCTAGAATTATAACTACAAGACCAATAAAATGAGAAACCATGCCCTTTCTACTTACCATAATCTCCTGAACTTTTCATTTACTTTGACAGCAATTGTTTCCACCATAAATTTAGTACTGCTGAGAACATACCAGTATCTTCTATTCTGCTAAACTCTCCTAGATTTCATTCTTTGTTCTATTATTAGACTGTAAACTGTTGGGAATGAAAAGAAATTAGTACCTTAGAGCTATTTGCTTCATGATTTAACATTTGGAGCACCCAGGCAAGGAACTCCTGTTGGTGATTGTTCTTTAATTCTAGATGTAATATTCCAGCATCCAATTAATTACATTTCATTAGAAATAAAATCTAGTTATAATTTGGTAGATATGATTATTCCTTATTTGATTTATTTTATGATAAAAGGATATGTCATAATTTTAGGGATGGGCAGGAATGTATTATAATTATAGTTTTAAAACTTTAGAAATCAAAATTGTTCTAGAAAATCTGTCACGAATAAAGGCAGATACATGCCCCAGGATAATGTTGCAGTATCCAATCTGGGTCGGTCCCCAGGACCCCAGAGGTTTTGTCTTCTGAGCTTTTGGACTTGTGCTGGAGCCCTTCTTCAGGGAACATCTCTCTAGCAGAGTGTGTGCTTTGGGCTGCTCTTTCTGTGGCAGCTACTAAGATTATTGGACAAACAGGCACAAAAGCAACCAGAGAAGTGATTGAAGCCTGGGAAGGGGGGGCGGCTCATCAGTCAATAGGAGTGCTGATTAACCACCAGCTTATCAAGTACTTAGAAGGCGAGGGCTTGGCAGCACATGCAAACAACAGCCAACACTTAATAGCCAGCCATCAACACTCCAATCAAATCTAAAAAGACATACAACAAGCACCATATAAATACCATGTACAAAAAAAGTCTAGACTCTAAAGAACACACTCTGCTTGAGAGAGAAGCTCCCTTAAGATGGGCTCCAGCACAAGTCCAAAAGCCCGGAAGACAAAATCTCTGGACCCGGTGACCGACCCAGATTGGATCCTAGAAAAACACATAGTATAAAATAGTTGTAGATGATTTGTGGAGAGATTTTTCTAAGCTGCAGATTAAATAGTTAGCTTAAACCACCCATTTATTATTAGCTTGCTTGATGATGAATGCAGCTCTAATCATTTTGCATATGTAAACAGTAATTTATTTCCTAGATTCGAAGCCGATATTTGTTGACAAGTATATATGAGAGTTGCATTGCTCTTAACATTCTCTTAAAAGTTACTGAACAAAATAATTAAGTGGAACTTTATTTATTTAACAGCGTATGCACCTTGATGTCAAATCTTACATAGTTTGGTGACATTATATGTCTTTCATATCAAACCAAGTCTAAAACATCAATTTTACTTATTTGTTTTTTTCATTCCATTTATATTCAAGTCAGGGCTCTAGTTGGGCCACTCTAGGACATTCACAGAGTTTTCCCTAAGCCACTCCTGTGTTGTCTTGGCTGTGTGCTTAGGACTGTTGTCATATAGGAGAGTGAACCTTCAGCCCAGTCTAAGGTCCTGAATGGTGTGGAACAGGTTTTCATTGAGGATATACCTGTGCTTTGCTCCAGTCAGCTTTCCCTCAACCCTGATCAGTCTCCCAATCCTTGCTGCTGAAAAATACCCCCACAGCATGATGCTGCCACCACGATGCTTCATTGTTGGGATGGTATTGGGCAGGTGATGAGCGGTGCCTGGTTTCCTCCAGACATAACGTTTAGAATTGAGGTCAAAAAGTTCAATCTTGGTTTCATTGGACCAGAGAATCTTGTTCCTCACAGTCTGAGAGTCCTTCAGATGCTTTTTTGCAAACTCCAAGCAGGCTTTCATGTGTTTTGCACTGAGGAAAGGCTTCCGTCTAGCCCACAGGTCTGCAACCCGCGGCTCCGGAGCCACATGCGGCTCTTTCAGCCATCTCCTGCGGCTCCCAGTCTTCTGCCATATGCAGTCCAAAAAAAAATGGGACTAAAAAAGTTCAACCAATCAATTCAAATATGCAGGGTAGGTGCATATCTTGCCTTGGCTCCACTCTTCAGTCAAACCCTGTTCTGCACATACGCGCATGTACGTGCATGCACACACATTTTTTTGCGGCTCCCAGTTTTTCCTTTTGTGAGGGAACCGGTTCTGAGTGGCTCTTTCACTGTTTCAGGTTGCTGACCCCTGGTCTAGCCACTCTGCCATAAAGCCCAGATCAGTGGAGGGCTGCAGTGATGGTTGTCCTTCTGGAACTCTGTCCCATCTCCACACAGGATCTCTAAAGCTCAGTCAGAGTGACCATTCTTGGTCACCTCTCTTATTAAGGCCCTTCTCCCCTGATTGCTTAGTTTGACCGGGCGACCAGCTCTTGGAAGACTCCTGGTTGTGCCAAACTCCTTCCGTTTGAGAATTATGGAGGCCACTATGCTCTTAGGAACCTTCAGCGCAGCAGAAATTTTATTGCAGCCTTCCCCAGATCTGTGCCTTGCAATAATCCTGTCTCTTGAGCTCTGCAGGCAGTTCCTTTGACCTCATGGCTTTTGCTCTGTTACAGTATGCGTTTTCAGCTGTGAGGCCTTCTATAGAGACTTGTGTGCCTTTCCAAATCATGTCCAATTAATTTAATTTACCACAGGTCAACTCCAATTAAAGTGTAGAAACATGTCAGACACGATCATGAATTTCACGTGTTGGAAAGGGTCTGAATACTTATTCTAATGTGATATTTCGGGGTTTCTTTCTTTTTAATAAATTTACAGACATTTCAAAAATTCTGTTTTCACTTTGTCATTATGGGGTAGTGATATAGATTAATGAGGGAAAAAAGAATATCAACAACTGTAGAATCAGGCTGCAGCATAATGAAATTTACAAAAGTGAAGAGGGTCTGAATAGTTTTTGAATGTACTGTAAATATTATGGGGTAGATTTCTGAGTTCATCTGAAGTTTTTCATTTAGCATTTCAGCAATTGAAGACCTAGCACTAGACAGATATTTGAATTTCTTCTCTGTCTTAAGGTGGCCATGGTATGAAACTATAGGATTTTACTGGAATTCAAAAAATGAAGTCACAAGATTATCTGTATTTTGAGTCGGATGAGGTTATACCCATCTTTTATATACCCTCATTCCAAAACCAGAAAAATATTCACAATAAGCAGCAAAGCTGTTCAAGACTGTTATTGTCCATTATTTAAAAGTTTGAGGAAGTCTGTTTTCTTTAATTGATATTCTATTCTCCTTCCCTTCTTCCTTCTAAATGATTAAGCAATCTGTTATGTAAAAGTGGTATGAAATGCAAGGTCTCTGCTTGATTAGCCTGTAAAAATGTCAATTCTGGACTAGTTAAATGGTTTCTTTAGATGTCATATGTTATATTTTGAAGTGTTCCTTCAAAATTTTATTTTGCTTCATTAACCTTTCTTCTGTTCATTCCCATTGCTAATCAGAAATTTGACAAATGAGAACACAATAACATTTCATTTTGGTTCTAATGATGCTCTTTCGGCTCAGAATTAAAAATTATGCATAACTTCTTAATTGACAAATTTCAGTGTAACCCTTACAAGTATTTTATTATGTACACCAACAGCAGATGAAACAAAATAAAACAGTGTAGTTTACAGCAGGATTCTGGATGTATTCAAAACATCTCTGGTTTTAAAAAGTATTGCAAAATTTGGGCACATTCATAGAAACTAAAACACATTGGTCTGATACTAGCAACTGTAGATAGAATAAATAGGAATTGCCTGGATACATTGTAAAATAGGGAGCTTTGCATCCTTATTTTAAAAAAGGCAAGATATTAGGATGTGAGCTATGGATTCAATAAATGCATATTCATAAGGGCACAGTGTTAACATAGGGACTTTTTTTTCTACTTCTGCCTTTAAGTATTACTGTAAAGAGATTATTAAAACATGCTAAGATTGGAACTTTTCAGAGTTTATATAGTGTAAATACTTACTAGCCTAAAAAGCAGACATGTCAAACACAAGGCCCGGGGGCCGGATCCGGCCCGCAAAGTGGTTTCATGCGGCCCGCGAAGCCATCCTGGAAACAGTGAGGGAACGGCCCCCACTGCCTTGGCCCTGGCCCAGAGACCCTCCTTCTGCCAGAGACCCTCAGATCTGTCCCACTCCTCCCCAGGCCCCCATAGACACCCTTGATGCGAATGATGTAGAGCTGGCCACGCCCACCCAGTAGGCCATATACACTCTAGCCACACCCACCCAGTAGGCCACGCCCACCCAGGCCATACCCACCCGGCCCCTTGAGGGCAACCGCAATGCTGATGCGGCCCTCAATGAAATTGAGTTTGACACCCCTGCTAAAAAGGGTGGGGTGGGGGGCTGCTGCTCAGAAAGTCATTCCTGGTTAGGGCAGGTTGATCCCGCTGAGCTTCCAAATCTCAAGTACATTTCTTAAGTGTAATAATTCCTCAAGTCATAGCCTATCATTAAAAAGGCCTCCCTAGAGGTAGCCCAATATTGTAGGCTTTGCAGAAAATTGGCCTATTCCATATCGATTCATAATAGTTTGCAATAGGAAAAAAAAGACATTCAGGAAAAGATTGTAACTTTAACCAGTATGCAATAATGCAGATTCGTGTCAGTTTCAAGTTTAGTCGGTCCTGCCTGCCTCTTAATACTGTGTTAGGAACGTATAGAGCAAGGGGGTCAAACCCACTTGAAACATGGCCCTTAGAAATTTGGACTGAACCTTTTCTACTGGGCAGAAGAGCTCTTCTTTGCTCTTGGCTCCCAAGATTATTCCCACATACTGTTACTGAGCATATTTCTATTGCAGGCATGCTACACAAACGAAAATTTGTAGAGAACATAGGGTTTGGAGTAAGGATGGCTACTGACCATTGGATTTAATTTAGGACTGATTCAACTAAAAAACAAAACAAAAACAGTGTGCAGCCTAAAGATGTCCTACTTAAGAAATTTGTACAACTTCAGAAGGAAAATAAGAGTGATTATTGGAAAAGAAAATATTCAAGTTTGAAAGAGTAAATAATTTCATTTTTGTTATGGTTTTATATATAAATTTGGATGAAAATGTAATTTATCATGAAAAATCCTAAGCAATACCTGCAAAAAAATGAGAAGAATGTGTAGGGGAGAGTAGGAAATTAAATTAAACAAATACACCCCATCATTGAACAGTTGTTCTCTATTTTATTCCAATAAAGCTGCTTTTTTAAAAAAATCTTTTAAAAATGTACTCATGCCATCTTTATTCTCACATCAAATATATTAAAAAGAGAAGTTAGATTTTTGTTTCTATTTATCTGATAATGATAGATACATCAGGGGAAATTAATTTTGGATTTGTTTTTGTTTTTCTGGAAAGATTAGGAATAGTAGGAGAAATTCTCTCCTCAAAACAATGCAGTAGAGTTGAGATTCTCCCCTAATCCTGTATGGAGGGTTGTCCACCATGGTGGTAGGAACCATCCTCCTTCCTGTAATTCACAATATTAAGCATCCCTGGCATGGATGATTTAGGCCATATGGAGCTATGCTCTCATAGACAATTAATTGATGTTTGTGAAGAAAGTTGAGTTCTTGTGATAGATGCAGACAGGTTAAAATTTCCCAATGGGAATGAACAGTAAGTGTGGTATAGCAATTGCTAGATCCAAGGAGTCATTTCCAGCCACATTTCTTGGCAAGAAGCAGTTGCCTGAGAGAAATTGTTTATTCATGAAGCAAGTTTGCATTATTATCCCCTAGTGCATTCTTTTTTTCTCTTATATCTTCAAAACAATGCTTATTTTTCTGAATAAACGCTACTTTGCTCTTATAAAAGGCTTCTCGTTATCATAGCCTCATTAAACTGGAGTGCATACCATAATCTCCATGGCAACAGATACAATCAGTGTATATTGGATTCTTTATTACACAGTCAAGAGAATAGGATGGGTAGGCTGAAATTATGTAGGTATTAATGATAACACCAAAGAGTTGACGGTCTTAGTTTACGCTGAAGTTCTCCAAATGCCACTTATTTTTGGGGAAGATAAAATGCCCCCCAAAATTATTTATATGTTATTTTAAAGTGGACAAAGTCATTATGTATTCCATTAATATTCCTTTTCTTGATGTGAAAGTTTATTGAGATATCATTATTAACTTCTATCATTATTCACTGTCTTTTTAATACACACACATATACACAAGCACACTAGAGCCACTTTGATGTAGTGTGTAAGATACTGGACTAGGAGTAGGAAGAGCTAGGTTCTAGGTATAAAAGCTAGTCAAACAACTTGGGCCAATCATCTCAGCCCTAGACTGTAAAGACAAAAAACTCCCGTTTATCTCCCAGCCTGCTCTGGACTGGTAGATTACACTTACAGTACATAACTTTGAAGGAAGACAATTTTTCCCATCATGGATTGATTGGGCCAATAATAATGTGTGCACACATAAGGTAAAGGTTCCCCCACACATGCATGCTAGTCGTTTCCAACTCTAGGGGCCGGTGCTCATCTCCGTTTCAAAACCGAAGAGCCAGCGCTTGCCCAAGGACATCTCCATGGTCATGTGGCCGGCATGACTAGACACCAAAGGCGCACGGAACACTGTTACCTTCCCACCGTAGTGGTCCCTATTTTTCTACTTGCATTTTTACGTGCTTTCGAACTGCTAGGTTGGCAGAAGCTGGGACGAGTAACAGGTGCTCACTCTGTTACGCAGCACTCAGGATTCGACCCGCTAAACTGCTGACCTTCATGCATCAAAAATATCCTCATATCCTTAAATGATCAGAGGAGAAAGAAGTAAGAGTCAATAAATTAAGAAATCACTTGACTTATACATACATATTTAGTAAGCTTGATTCCTTCTCCCTATTCCATTCTCCCTTTTTAAATTCTGGTTTACAACATTGTCTGATATTTCAACTTTGCTACATAATAGTTTTGTGTTTTTCTGCAATAGAGAACTGCAGCATCTATATTTTACTGATGTATGCATCTTTGTGTTTGTGATATTTGCCAAGGTTTATAGAAAGGCTAAATAAAATTCCGATGTCCAACCCAGTGGTAAATTACACAGTGCCAAGACAGCTTGTTAATACTTGGAGTTGCTTTGCTGAAAAGAATGCTATCTAGTTGTTTTTTTAATGTTGAGGCTGATTGATACTAAATTTTTCACTTTCTTGATTCATATTACTTATTTTATTTGCAGGATGTAAAAAAAGTAGTTTGATCTTCTTCCAAACTTAGTTTTGCTTGTTTGAACTATTATTAATTCTATTTTGTTTCTCTTGTTTTAGAGAGTGTTCAATGTCTTGTACCCAATGCCTGCCGATCAAAGGAGACACGTCAGCATAAATTCTGCTCGCTGGTTACCTGAGCCAGGTTTAGGATTAGCTTACGGCACTAATAAAGGGGATCTGGTGATTTGCCGACCAGAGTAAGTGGCATGATTTAAAACTTGAAAATTATAATAAACTTTGGTTTTATTAGAAACCTTTTAAGCATTTGTTTAGTTTCAGTAATTTGTTTGGAATTTTAAGAGTTAATCTTTTTTATGATGAAATTCTATTGGATTTTTTTAACCTAAATTATTACTACAGCTAAATGGGCTGGAGGTGTATTTGGAGATTGTAAAAAGAGAGGAAAATCTGAGTAACTTTGCTCACCAAATCTGTGTCATTGTTGCAAGGAAAAGGAAGAGCCTCATTTCAGAGATTGACCTGAATTCTAGAAGTAATAAAAACATAATATAGATGTTTCTTCTGGATGTTACTGAAGTTCGGGATAGAATCCGAGACCCTATAGTTCATTCCCCCCCCTCCTTTATAGCACAAAAATGAGGCATATCATTTTCCATTGCTTTGTGGTAGAAATATATATTGAATAAGAATAATTAAAATCAAAGATACAAGTCTGACTCATAATACTGTGGAGCCAGCCAATTTCCTCTCTTCTCCTCGCCTGTGTTTTTATTGAGGATTCGGTTGACATTTTCAGTTGGAATATGCCACGATTCAAGTTGCTTCAATCCTTTATACTGGTTTTCTAACTTCTGGTAAAAATTAGAAACTTTGGTAGAAGTAGGAAAACTGTGGCTTTCTATATATATTGCTGAATCCCAGCTATACTGAAAGAGCTAGGCATAACTCAGTAAAAACATCTCTAACAGCACAGTAACAGAAAGACCTCTTAGTCTTACCACTTTTTATTTTATTATTTCGGTGTTGAGGCCACCCAATTCCATAGCAGGTCTATGCCATAATTAATAATGTTTCTAAAAAGCAACATGTATCAATAAAAAAAAGAATGAAGCTGACCAGAAGACAGAATCAATACTTTTAAAAATTTATAAAGCAAAAACAGTTCCAGAAGGGAGTGTATTCTCTGGAGCAGTGGATAAAGAATAGTTGAGAATAAAAGAATATTATTAACACATCCTAGACAAAACATAAGACTAAAATTTAGGCTTTGGTTGTTAATAAGATTGTTTAATTATTTCTTCTACATAACGGGTTGGTATCTTCAAAAAAATTAGGATGCCCACTAGTGAAATCCCACCCCTTGGTTCCAGCCACTTCCTTGCTGTATTTACAGATTTACTTTCCATTCCAGCTGAAATATGCTTTGCAATAAAAGTCTAAACTGATTTTTCCAGTTATACGTAGATGTGCACAAAATTTACGGCTGAATAAACCCATTGGGAGGAATAGCAATTATTAATCTGAAAGCAACACATTTTTGTCAGTGCCAGATTTCCCAATGTGTAATAACTTCAGCAAAGAACAATCCTAATATGCAGACCTAAAGCTTTATAGTTTGGTGTAACCATTAATTAATCTATTAAAATACATTATAACGTATTTGTGGTTTCTGTGAAGCACTTTCGCCTTCCGTGAGGCACTTTTTAAAATCAAGTTTTTAGTCCTGCTAGCTATGTGGCTTCAGCCTTATCGTGTATTTCTGGAGGCTGACCCAGTTCCTTTGCCAAACTCTTCAATCGGTAGAAGAGATGCCTCCCAGCAAGAGAGCCCCTAGTGCATCATTTTCCTTTTAAGAAAAATCAGTCTTGGCTCAGGAGGCTTAGAGAAGAGAAGACAGATAGGATTGTATTGATCTCTACTCTTGGATTAGTTCTCTGACTTAAAGTTCATACAGATACCATCTGTGAACTAATGCCATAATCCAAGGGTGTCAAACTGCCGGCCCAAGGGCTGGATGCGTCATGCCGAAACCGCACACACCCCATTGCCAGCCCAATGGAAAAAAAGTCATGATATGTCACGACACGTCATGTGACGTTGCAAGTTTTACACCTCTGCCATAACAGATTTGTTAGTTTTACCGAAAACACAGGATTTTTTTTTTTTTTTGGCTCTAGAAGACCTAAAGCAGATATTATTCTGGAACTTATTTGTAATTATTGGAGCAATAAGCCCCCCCCAAATTATAATATCGTCATCCAAAACAGAATTATCTTTGTTAAGATTAAAGATTTTATTGAGACCTTTACAACATACTTTTCTGAAGATAGAGTCAGGCATATGTATATATTATTTTTAAAAGCTTTGTTTTTACATTTTTTGCAATTTAGTATGTTTTTATCAAATTAAGGAGAATTTTGTTTAATGACTGTGCCTTCTAGTACACTAAGTATCTGACTTATCTTTACAAGCTTCTTCCTCTGCCTTTGAGATATGTTAAAGCATTGATTCATATGATGCAGCTTGCTTGCAGCTAGAAAGTTCAGGCGTTCACTGTAGAATACCTGGACAAGTGTGAGAGATATTGTGTGTAAAACTCTTAAACTGACATACATTTAAAATAATTTTAGTAAATTGAAGAGCAGCCACATACTTTATATGCTAAGCAACTTGTTATCTTAAGTAGCTGGGTATATTGGTACTTTAATAACCACATATAGAAGCTGCTCATGATTTATTTTTATTTTAGATGTTAAAATGGGGGAGGGCAATTTTCCCAGGATCACAGGCTCCCCCAATCAGCTGGAGGTGCATAGTACTGGAAAATTCCAATCCTTTTCAATGTTTTTTTCCCCCCTGAGGGCTTATGGTGGAAAGGTGATTGAGATGTCTGGTTTTGAGGGATAAAAGGTGGAAATGGGAATGGCTTGCTTCTCAAACACCTTGTGTTTCTGTTTTTCCCTTATATTCCAATAAGTTTCAAAGTAATTTCATTTACTCAGTTTATAGTTATCTCAGGGAACTGAATATGCTTTGCTAAGTACACCATGAAGGAACACAAAATCCAGAGTGTGACTAGCTACATGTTTTGGGCTAGTCTGGATAACCTCATGTTGTTCGTGGTGGCTATGAAGTTTTAGGCTGCTCTAACCATGGATGGTTTTAGTATGGATGCTTAAATAACTCAGAACAATTGTTCAGTGAATTCTCAGCCCAGAATTTGGGTCCTTGTTTATCAGTTCAGACAAAAGAACAACTGGGCGTTTATGTGGAAAGCACACCAACAAAATCCCTAAATCTGTCATAAATATTTACTCCACTATGGATTTTAGTTACACAGAAAGCTAGAATGGCAAAGAAATTTCCTGCAGACTGTAGCAACTTCCCTTTCTTATCTAATCTGGAGCAGAGTCAAGCACTAGGCGGACATACCCAACTCCTAATTTCCCAGTCCCCATTTTAATTGTAAGCACATCAGGTTGGCATTGTAATGCTCATTGACCTGGCATTTTTTTAACAACAGTACCAGCAGATGAGAGAGTAACCTGCAATTACTCTGACTGAGGTGTATAGCAGCAGGAAGGGTAGGCACAAACTATGTAACTAACCTCCATTGTTCTTATCTGGACATGTCAATTAATCCCCAGTTACCATACTTCTTTCCTGCCATAATCTCAGTTAGATTTCCCTCATCCTAGCCCAGGTTACATTTAAAAAAGAATTCTCCCAGATTCTTATCTTTGTTTCACTACCGAAATGAGTTTCCCCCAAAGCGGTTCTCTTCCTTCAGGAACAATTATTTTGGGGATAACCTTTCACCTGCATTAAGCCTCAGGAAAACATATCTTTGGCTGATGCAGCATATGTTACATGTTTTTCTAAATACTTATCAATTAGGCAATTGATTCTTGATTCTTAAAATTCTTCTAGGAATTCTGTCAAAATTGTTTACCCACATTCGGTGCCATGTTTCATAACTTTGAACTTGGAATACTGATTCAAACATTTTGAAACATTAATAATCGCCTTAGAACAGACATGTCAAACACAAGGCCCGGGGGCCGGATCCGGCCCGTGAAGTGGTTTTATGCGGCCCGCGAAGCCATCCTGGAAACAGTGAGGGAACGGCCCCCACTGCCTTGGCCCTGGCCCAGAGACCCTCAGATCTGTCCCACTCCTGCCCAGGCCCCCATAGGCACCCTTGATGTGAACGATGTAGAGCTGGCCACACCCACCCAGTAGGCCATATGCACTGTAGCCACGCCCACCCAGTAGGCCACGCCCACCCTGACCATACCCACCTGGCCCCCTGAGAGCAACCGCAATGCTGATGCGGCCCTCAATGAAATTGAGTTTGACACCCCTGCCTTAGAATAACATAGAGTCATTTGATGGGGTCCTTATGAACCACACGTATTAGAGAAAAGTAAATAAATATTTAACATACATTAGTAAGAGTACTAAATTAAAAACATGGTTCCGTTCTAACCATGAATCAAACATACTGTGTTTGAGATGTTTAGCCAGAACCTTTGGGAAATCTCAGCCTGACTCAACTGAAACTGAGAAGCTTTTGATTGTTCTGGATTTTAACTGAGACATAGTCTGAAGGGCTCTTAGAAGTTAAGTAGGGCAAGGCCATGTTTATTTTATTTTATATTCATTTATTCATGCATTATGTATGTATGTATGTATGTATGTATGTATGTATGTATTTAATAAACTTATATGCTGCCCATATCACCAAAGGCGACTCTAGGCCGCTTACACTCCTTCAATAAATGTACCATATAAAACATTAAAACAATAAATAGAGATCTTAAATTTATAATTCAGTTAAAATTAAATGTTCACTGGAGAAGAGCCTAATGCTGGGAAAGATCGAGGGCAATAGAAGAAGGGGACGACAGAGAATGAGGTGGCTGGATGGAGTCACTGAAGCAGTAGGCGTGAGCTTAAATGGACTCCAGAAGATGGTAGAAGACAGGAAGGCCTGGAGGAATGTTGTCCATAGGGTCGCGATGAGTCGGACACGACTTCGCAGCTAACAACAACTAAAATTAAATGTTACCCTACCCCTCTCCTACCAACTCCCGTTTCTCCCCCCCCCCAGCAGTTTAGTGTCCTTTACTTTCTCTTAGCTGCCACCTTTAAGGGCCTTGCCTTTTTCTTCTTTCCCTACGCTTCTGTCCAAAAGACACGTGTTTTGGTCCAGAGATGGACCAGACAGACCTGGCACTTTAGACTAGGAAGGATCGTCTTTTCCAAGCCTTGAAATGTGTCTCCTCTACTACAAAAATAAAGAGGACTGAGGCAATCAAAGAAAGCATGCTATATTTTCTTACACAGCTGTAAACACTCTGAACTGAATATATTTCAAATCTTTAATTACATTAGTATGTTATGTAAATTATAAATGAATTTACTATTTTTTGTGAGAAAACTTTCACTCCACTCACTTCTAAGTCAAGTGTTAATCACACCGAATTTAACATAAAAGAATTTTATGAGCAAACCTATTATAAACACAATACATTTTACATTCCTACAATAACGTGTTTCCCTTAGATGTTTCAATAGTGCTAATTCCCTCCCAAGTGTTTGTGTGGGTTTTGAATAAATGCGGGGGGTGGGGGGGAGAAGGACATCCTCCATTTCATACTTCCAAATTTTTTTATCTCTAGGCTACAGCAATTAATATTCTCTTAAAAATCATCTTTAACGATTTAATTTTCTAATCTGAGCCTTTATTCACACTATTACACTTTACGCAGAATGCCTACTTTGCAGCAGAAGCAATATTTTGTTCTTAAGACGGTTATAAAATGTCACAGGTCACATATGCTTGTGCAAACCTATCATTTTCAGCTTCTTAAACAGCAGGAGTTTGAACAGAGACCACTCAGTTATATATTTTTTATTTGCTTTAGGAATATTTAGGCAGTGAATTACTACTGCATCAATTATCTCAACAGTATTGATATCATCACTGAAAAAAAGAAATTAGCAAAGCTGCAGAATTTTCTTTCTCCTTGTGCTTCAGCTCGTATATATGTCATAAAACAATGTCTTCCTGGGATGAGGAAAGTGAAGGCTCCATTTTTATTAACTCATGTCTATACAGTAACCTGTTTTTCTTTATTCTGATGGTTTCTCCCTACTTCAATGGAGATCAAATATTTGGTACCTACAGAGCAGAAAACTTTGTTCCCTATTGGTTTTATGCATAATTCTGATTGGAATCTCCACTGGTACCTGAAACAAAACATATTACCTGATATTATTAAGCTGAGGCTTTTACCAACAGTGTGAGAGTTGCACATATAGAATACAGCTGAAAATGAACGGGTTGTGTATATGATAGTGCAAAGCAGCAACAGCTTCATCTTTCTTGAAGGAAACATCTTGAACAATCCCTGGAGTCATAATTCTTACCTTGCTATTCAATATATCCAAGAATGACTGAAAAAATGTAGATGAGCAGTAATGGATTTATTCTGGATATTTAGAATTTTTGGTTTTGAGGAATAATAATATTTTGCTCTAGGACAGGGGTGTCAAACTGCCAGCCCGCGGACCAGATACGTCATGCCAAAACCCCGCCTACCCCATTGCCGGTAATGGGGAAAAAGTCATGATACGTCGCAACACGTCATGTGACGTCACATGTTTGGCACCTCTGCTCTAGGATGATTAAACCAACATTCATATAAGAGTTCTGGCTTTTTTTATGACAATGCGTCCTTAAGTAACACCAGCTGCCTGCAATTAGTGCAGGTTCGCATCCCACCAGGCTCAAGGTTGACTCAGCCTTCCATCTTTCCGAGGTAGGTAAAATGAGGACCCAGATTGTTGGGGGAAATTAAGCTGACTTTGTAATAATGCCGCTTGGGGGTGTGTGAAAGCCCTAATAAGCAGGCATATACATAGAATGAAGGCTACTGCTAAGCTTGTAAGCCGCCCTGAGTCTTCGGAGAAGGGCGGGATATAAATGGAATAAAAATAAAAATAAAAATACTTAAAGTGAAAATTCTTCCAAGTAAATAAAGTTCCTTCTTAATCCTTCTCTATCTGTTAGAAGTAAATAGCTGTCTGACTCTGTACTCTACAAGCACGCAATTAATTTGAGTGAGGTTTTAAAGAAAAATTGCCTTCCTTGGCATCTGAAATTGCCGGAAAAATCTGAAAGCTTTGACAGTAAGCAAAGAATGTATAGGGAAAAAACCCCAGAATTGATAGCACTAGCCATCAATTCATTGTATAGAAGCATCTGGCTACAGATCATGTCATAAATTGTCACAATATGAACAACTATAATCCTGTGTTCCTGGCCAATATTAATAAGAATATGGGTAGATTATCAAATGCCACAAAGGTCTTATTTTATGTCGGTTCTGGTAGAAGAACATCAGTAACAAAGACAGCCCTCTCCCCGTTACTTTATGCAGCACTTATCAGTTTTCCTTTGCAGGGTGTGAGAATGATTTTAATGTGTTAATAATCACTCTCAGTCCTCACTGAGACTCCAAGCCTTGGACAACACGTAGTGCAAATTTAGTGTGCAGCTAAATAGAGCGGGTGTACCTAGAGTTTCAGCAGGAGTGTTAACCATACCAGACAGAAAATCCCTAGGAATCCATTATCCCTGCGATCACTTTACCAATAGGTAAAGGCACGGAGAGGCAAAATCAGAAAGACTATGAAATTCAGTGTTTTTTTATTTTAAAAATTAACATGTTACTCTTTGAAACTGATTTTTCTGGGCTTACTTGCAAAGCATTAAGATCACACTTTTAAAACGTTTAAATTCTTTTCTTTTTTAAAAAATTGAAATAACAATAAGTAAAATACAATCGTTAGCAAGGCAAACATAACAGAAAAATTAAATGATTTCATTCAGCTTATAAATTTAAAAGTCTTAATATATTAAAAGACACAGGAAACAAAAAAAATGTATTTGCCTGACACTTGAAATAAAACCAAGTGGGTGCCAAGAATTCCCTAAGTGGAAAACAGCAGAATGCCCTCACTGTGGAGGGCATTCTGCTGTTAGTGGCCAAAGGGTATCCCAAGTAGCTTCTTATCCCACCATACCATGAAAGAGCGCCCAGAGGAGGATTCTGAGGATAATCCGAAGTACCGAATGAGCTTCTGAACAGTCCTTCAGATGGTTGGGACCCATGACTTAAAATTCTGTAAAGGTTGGTACTAGCAACCTTCTTCCTAACCATCTGATAAAAATCCTGGGAGCAAAGACTATAGGATTTCTTTGATTTGGTTTTCATTACTCCTTGCTTCAGACTGTTAACAGACATTAAAGTTTAAATTTTCATGCCATGAGCTGAAAGCCGACTAAAATAAGAATGTTTTGGCTCCTTTTTCCATCCACATCTGTTAGTTTTACTTTAGTTATTGGCAACTTCTCTTTTGTTCTTGCTGGAAAATCTAAATTCAGTTAAAGGCATGGAAACTATCAACTAAGATACTCTTGGTACCTTTTTATGAAGAATACTTTTATTAAGAACACCGCCCATCTTATTCTTCGTGTGACTCTCACCATATAGATTTTTAATATAGTATGGTTTGCTTTGCAATTAGCCAGATATTTATTTGATAATTTTATCCACCTACAAGTCCTTCTCAAAGACCTTGGATGGACAGATGGTCTTGTTTGATGGTGTTAAAGGTATCATTGCAGGATATAAGCTATTCCAAGTAAAGCTGTCCTTTGCAATTGACTGGTGGTGATTTTTGACAATATACGGTTTAGTATATATTCAGATATTTTAATTTGCAACATACTTAGACATTCCTGAGAGCTGGCAAAGCACTTCATAAAATCCTGCCAAATCACCTCAATTTTCAAATTGTTGTATTATGGCTGTGAATATGCCAGCTATTTTACAAAACAGGAGTTCCAAATTAGAGATGGAAGGCTTAGAGTTATCACTAAACTTGGACTTGTTTAAGGGAATATTTTAAAACACTTTTGATATTCTAAGTATTATGTTGTAGGACAATTTTAAATGTCATATCACAGCCCCTCACACAGTGGCTAAACTGTTTTATGGCTAAACTGCTCTTTGTTCTTTGTCTGGAACAGAATTAATACTTGTATGAAATCACATGACAGTCTACATACTGTTTGCATACTTCATTTATTCTGTAGTGTTACATGCTTGTAATATCGTAACATGATACAGATTTCAATATACTATACTTCTGAAATTTTTCTTAAGCTGTGAAAGCCAGCTGAGTAACTTTGGGCCAGTCATACACTCTCAGTCCAACTCACCTCACAGAATTGTTGTTGTGGGGACAATAGAAGGAAAAATAGTAGTTATTTGGGGAAAGGTCAACTTGGATGCTTTCAGTTTGAGACCAGGACACACAAAATTTAGGCTTAGGTACTGAAATATCTATCCCATTAATATGAAATGCCATAATCTTTGAAGTTCGTATATTCTGTGTTGCGTATGTTTTGTTGACATCAAATAGATGTTCAGAGTTATGAAAGTATGCTACACATCCTCTTCACAACCTGTTTTCCTTGTTACCTTCTGGGAGGAGGCTTCGGGGTATCCAAAGCAGAACATCCAAAACATCCAAATTCAGCCACAGTTTTGTTCCATATAGCATCAACTTGTGAACTCTCAGGTTTCCTCTTTCCGCTATGTGTTCAAAATGGACAGTGATTGATATGTGTGTGTATGTGTGTGTGTGTGTGTTATCTATCTCCATACATATCTCTGTCTCTGTCTCTCTCTCCATACATATCTATCTATCTATCTATCTATCTATCTATCTATCTATCTATCTATCTATCTATCTATCCGTGTGTGTGTGTGTGTGTACACATACACACATATACAGTGAGGGGAAAAATATTTGATCCCCTGCTGATTTTGTACGTTTGCCCACTGACAAAGAAATGATCAGTCTGCAATTTTAATGGTATGTTTATTTTAACAGTGAGAGACAGAATAACAACAAAAAATCCAGAAAAACGCATTTCAAAAAAGTTATAAATTGATTTGCATTTTAATGAGTGAAATAAGTATTTGACCCCTTTGCAAAACATGACTTAGTACTTGGTAGCAAAACCCTTCTTGGCAGTCACAGAGGTCAGACGTTCCTTGTAGTTGGCCACCAGATTTGCACACATCTCAGGAGTGATTTTGTCCCACTGCTCTTTGCAGATCCTCTCCAAGTCATTAAGGTTTTGAGGCTGACGTCTGGTAGCTCGAACCTTCAGCTCCTTCCACAGATTTTCTATGGGATTAAGGTCTGGAGACTGACTAGGCCACTCCAGAACCTTAATGTGCTTGTTCTTGAGCCACTCCTTTGTTGCCTTGGCCGTGTATTTTGGGTCATTGTCATGCTGGAATACCCATCCACAACCCCTTTTCAATGCTCTGGGGGGGAGGGAATTGTTCTTTGTGAGTGGTAGGTGCATGCACAAGCATGTGCAGCTTCATTTGTGCAAATGGCAGGCATGGGAGCCTGCCGCTCACACAAATGGAGCTTCACATGAGAGCGCAAGCGGGTGCTCGCAAAGTGGAGCTGTTTTGCACTCATGTGGCCCACTTCCGAATGGGCCAAGTCCTGGTAGTGGGCTGTGCCCCGTGGGTTGGGGCCCCCTGGCTAGGTCAGTAGTTCTCAGCCTTTTCTTCACCATGGACCCCCTTTAAATATCTTTTGTGGCCATGAATAATCACCACAGACCACCAAGACTTAACTCAAGATTGAAAGCATTAGACTGCATTAGGTCTTCACGGACCCTCTGTGACAACATCGCATCCCTCCAGAGGTCCATGGATCACAGATAGAGAACCACTGGGCTAGGTCATAAAAATAGCCTATGTTTATATTGGCTACTGTCAAGAATATATATTCAGTGCTATATTTGTGAAATAAAGTTCTTGTATCTTTTAAAGTTTGGTATACACTAGAAATACTTTAAATTGAAGGTAAGAAAAAGTCATACCTATGTATATATCAAGATTTAGTACAGTGCAAAGCACCTGTAACAATTTTAGAATTAAATTTACATTTCAGATTGGATTCTTTAGGGATTGCGGGCTTTTTAGTTTATATCTTAAGACTGGACAGAAAATGAAATCCTTGTAATGTTTCCACAGCAACAATTGATATTACCCGTTGCAGATTTTGAATGTTATTTTGAAAAGTGAAATTTGGGAATTATAATCTTATTAATATGGACCAGGCAGGTTTCACTTATCTCTTGACTTATTGCTTTTGGATGGCAGGGCGTTAAACTCTGGTGTAGAATACTACTGGGACCAGCTGAATGAAACTGTCCTCACAGTGCATTCCAGCAGCAGAAGCACTGAACGCCCGGGGTGAGTCTGGAGAATGTGTGTGGAGGCAACCAGTCATACATAGAAATATGTGTATTGTTGTTGTCGTCAGGGTCTGGATGTAATTGTATTGCTTACCCTTGTGTGTTATTATGATGGCAGCTCTAAAATTTTAAAACTAATTTTCCCCCATGGCACTTGGATTCTACTCCAGATGGCATAATATCACTACTTATACTTGGTTATCTCACTAATGCAAAGTGAAATGTTCAGATAAATCTGTCAACCACAGTCCTTCCAGCTGTTAATACCGGACCTTCCTAAGTCAGTTGGAAACATTAAGCTTACGGGAACTGAACACCTTAGAAAAGTACTACAAAAGTAACGGTCTAGTTCCAACCTTAAAACAATTATGGGAATCCAACACTGTTTCTAACTGTAGGACCAGGATTGTCACCTTAGTCAAAATCAGATGTGAAAACATAATATAAATAAGCCAACCAACTTGTCAAATTTTGACTACCTTCTAGATCATTTTTTCATTAAAATTCTTAATGGATGCCTGTTGAAACCATAAGGAATGACTGGGTGTTTCAGGGGCATACAGGCATTTCTGTATTTGCTCTTTAGTTCCTAAATATATTCTATTGTGCATCTCTTCAGAACCAGCAGAGCCACCTGGAGGACAGACCGGGATTTGGGCTTAATGAATGCCATTGGCCTGCAGCCACGGAACCCAACCACCTCTGTGACTTCGCAGGGCACACAGACTCTGGCCCCTCAGCTACAGAATGCAGAAACGCAAACTGAGAGAGAAGTTCAGGAACCAGGAAGCCTTAGTTCAGGGGTTACCGAAGGTAAGAGATACTGGGGAAATATTGACAGGACCAAATATGTATTATTCTGGACGTTACTTAAGAAAACCAGGGACATTGTATTTTTACAAACAGAATGAGCCTAAACACAGCAGTTGCATCATCTTCAGTTAATAACTTTAGCTATACGTGTGCTTGTTCGTTTCTTCCATTTTTAGAAAATAAAAGGATGTTGTTTGTTCTGCTATTGCCCTTTATATCTCTTGTGTATCCTGAGATGTAAGTTTGCTTCTAAAATATATTTTTTTTCCTAACACCGGTGGATTATTGCTGCTTCTCAAGTGTGAAAAAAAAATTAAAAACAAAAGAATCTAGTAAAGAAAAAAACCCCGCCTCTATGTGAAGTATGCTCTTGCGATGGTTAAATAAATTTAACTCATACAAAAGTGATCTTAAATACTATAGACTGGATAAATTAACCAATACTGGGGGCTTGACTTGATAGAAATGGAAGACAAATATTGATCAACAGCAGTGTATTGTTTATACATGGCTTCATTCAACTTTTTTCCCTGCTGCTGTTTTTTTATTTTTATTAGCAGATGTTCTGACTTATGCCCAGGTCAGTCATTCTACTGTTAGTTTCCAAAATAACAAAATAACCTGAATTTAAATAATGACCTTTAGTTGTTCCATTGAGTTCAAAGGTAAACAGCCAATTTAACATTATGTCCTTGCTGTAATTATAATTAATATAACTGTCGCATAGGAAAACAGTTGAGCTTTGTATAATATATAGAAGCCAAGAAAGTGGCTTGATTTAATTACTTGTATTAAACTTAAGTTTGCTAGAGTTGGGTGTGGTGATAAAATGTGGTTATTTACAAAAACAAAATACTGATGATGTACTGTTATACATGTAAATCATTTTAAATCCCAGTAGCCAGCCTCATGTGTCAAATGCACCAATTTTTACTCATAGTTAAGATAATTTTAAAAGAAGAAAATCTGATAATTAAACAAGGAGGAAAACAAATGATGGAAGGAGGATACTTAAAGGAAGTTTCTTTAGGAAACTATGATCTGCTATCTGTTCTTAAAATGAGTCATGCTGAGCATATGAAAAAAAATTAAGATTATTATCAGTTATACTTAGTTTGCAATACTGTATATCCATTGGATTACAGTGACCTACTGTAACGTATTAGCACAATATATATTAGTGTTTATATATCTAGAATGTATAAAAGTAAATAATGGATACAGAAAATATTTGCAAATGAGCACACACTGGGAAACTGCATAATAAATATATAAGTAGAAAGTGTATCAAAATGTAGAACTGGGAATTTGGAAAACAAGCTGCATTTTAGTTGGCCACAATACTGAGGAATTAGCACCATGCTTTTCTTGTCTCCAATCTACCTTTCCAAGGTTTGCTTCTAAGTAAGACAGGAGGGTTAAAACTGACAAAGCTCGTATAGAGGATTTAAAGCAATTAAAATCTTAAGACCTGAATGTTGGTAATTCCTTTAACCAGGCTCAACTTACTGTTAGGAAATGGGCTTTACTTTTCATCTAAATTTATTAACCTAAAAGGAGTTAAGAATTTGGGTTCCTGAATTCTGAGCAATCTCAACTAGCATCTAGGGTTTACAAAGTATGGAAAACTGCTCACGTTAAATTGTTTTTTCCTCTTAATGTGATTCTACCTAGTGTAGGAAAACAAGATGTGAGTTCTAACTGAGATGGACTTTTTTCTAACTTGTTCTAAAAAAAACTAGAGAAAAGCACTTTTTTTACCACTGACTTTTTCACCAGAAATTCAGCAAATCAGGTCAGTTACAAGGCAAGACAGGTTATAAAGTTAGGCTTAACCATTACTATTATAGGGAAACAGCATTTTCTATGGATTCAGTAATATAGTTGAAGTTAAGTTGATATCCCAATTCTTCTACAAATACTGTATGAAGATTTTGAAATTCTGGAATGTTGAAAATAAGCAGAAACAACACTTTTTAGTATTTCCCCAGCAAAGTTTGTGAATTAATTAGTATTTCATGGTACAAATAATTATAAAACTGAGTAGTATCAGTAGCCCTGATCAAGCTCTTTATTGAAAATGGTGTTTTCTGCTTTGTTACAATGGACCAAAGAATGTGTGTCATATGGAAAAATCTGAAAATAATCCTCAGTAAATCTCCCCAAACTTTTGTCTGTTAGTAAATATAGTCTAGGGACGCAGTGGGTTAGGACGCTGAGCTTGTCGATCAGAAGGTCGGCAGTTTGGCGGGTCGAATCCCGAGTGCCGCGTAACAGAGTGAGCGCCTGTTACTCGTCCCAGCTTTTGCCAACCTAGCAGTTCGAAAGCACGTAAAAATGCAAGTAGAAAAATAGGGACCACTACAGTGGGAAGGTAACAGCGTTCCATGCGCCTTTGGCATCTAACCATGCCGGCCACATGACCACGGAGACGTCCTCGGACAAGCGCTGGCTCTTCGGCTTTGAAACGGAGATGAGCACCGGCCCCTAGAGTCGGAAACGACTAGCACGCATGTGCGGGGGAACCTTTACCTTTTTAAATATAGTCTATCCTTCATCTTTGCAGGCTGTGTAAAAATTACCTTTCTGAAAATCATTGAATTTTTGAAATGATAATGTTAATAAACTTACTAACAGTGAATCCCTCTAGTTCCTTTTAGTCTCATCATTGCTGCTTTTTGTATATTATTGTTTGTGAAGATTGCATCAGTCAAAGGAAAATAAGTTTCAGTCTAAAAAAAAATCTGAAAATCACATAAATAAATGTTAGGCTCAGAAATCTTTTGCTGTTGAAAAATATAAGATGCAATCAAGCTGAACTTTACCTTCTAATGAAAAGAGATAGAAGCACTTATTTCTTGGTACATTTAAATAAATGCAATGCAAAATACTGAGATTTGTTGGAAACATATCCATTAATCGTTATCAGTCCTAGCCAAACTCTCAGGTCACTAACACAGAAATATGATTTCATTAGCAGAATAGTGAAGCCTTCTTAGAATAACCCTATTTACTTTTGAACAACAATACTAAATATGCCAGTATTAAAAAGAAAAGACATAGTACCACCTTGCTATTTTAATGTCTGTAGTTTTTGTTGTGGCCAGAGTCTGGGCCAAACTCTAATTGTGAAAAAACATCTATGTTCCATCATTATTGGTTAGTATATCACCTTATACTAAGATGAAATATTCCACTAAGTGGAATCATGCAGATTCCACTTGCCTGTCTGGCTTCTGCTATTCCAAAATGGTTTCATGAGAATACTTCCCAGATTTGTCACCAGGCTAGAAAGCAGGAGGCTGCGAGTTCTAGCCCCATTTTAGGCATGAAAATTCTGCTGGGTGACTATGAGCCATCTCAGCTGGATGCAATAGAATAAAAGAATGTCGTATCACAATAACCTTGCTGCTTTATCATTAAATAAAGCTCAGTTTACCCTTATTATCCCAGCCCAATTCACCTCATGGGATTATTGTTATGGGGAAAATAGAGGAAGGAAAAATTGGTATGTATCTATAAAAAGATAATAAAGGCAGGATAATGAACTGTTTTTTTTATTGAAAAGTTTTAAAGGTACAGTTTTCCTTTAAAAAACCCCCTTCCCCCTCCCTCTTCCCCTCCCTACCTCCCCCCTTCCCCCCCCTCCCTCCTCCCCCCCCCACCTCCCCCCAACCCCCCTCCCCCCCCCGGACTTCCCAGAGCTAAATACAAGGTATATATATATAAAAAAGCAATCATAAACAACCATATACTAACAACTATAAATTCTAAAATCCATCACTCTCTAACTTATATAGGATCAAACAAAACTTAGCATTATTAAATATATATAGAAGACAGAATAGAAAAAGAAAAAAGAAAACGAAAGAAGACTTATTGAAATGCTAGATAAAACTTCTTAACCCTATACTTATTCTGGATAAACTCAATCCATTTTCTCCATTCCATAATATAATGTTCTTGCGAGTAATCTTTCAAATAGGCCGAAATCTTCGCCATCTCAGCCAAGTCGGAAACCTTTAAAATCCACTCTTGTATGGTCGGCAGTTCCTCTTTCTTCCAATATTGACCTATCAAAAGTCTTGCTGCCGTAACTAAATTCAACATCAACTTAGAGTCCACCACTGTAGCGTCAACAATTATTCCCAACAAAAAAAATTGCGGACAAAACTTTATCCTCCGTTTAAAAATCTTCTGCATATTCCACCAGACTTTTATCCAAAAAGCCTTGACCTTTTTACATGTCCACCATATGTGAAAATATGTTGCCTCTTCATCATCACACCTCCAACATTTAGGCTGATAATTCGGATACATACTTGCAAGCTTTTTAGGATCTAGATGCCATCTATAAAACATTTTGTAAAAGTTCTCTCTTAAACTTTGAGCTTGAGTGAATTTTACATTCCTCACCCAGATCTTTTCCCACGTGTCCATTGTAATAGCTTCCTGAATGTTCTGGGCCCATTTTATCATACAGTCCTTAACAAGCTCTGTTTCTGAATCGATCTCTATCAATGCAAGATATATCCGTTTAATATGTGCTGGTCCTTGATTTCTAATTTGCTTTATCAAATTTTCATCAGTCATTGCAAATCCATTTTTTTGGTCTTCTTTCCACCTGGCCTGTAACTGAATATATTGAAACCAAGTCTGAACAACCTTCTCTTCTCGCAAGAAGCTATATGATTTCAAGCACCAAATATTCCTTTCCAAACTTAAAATTTCCTTATACGTAGTCTCATCATGTTTGAAACCAGCATGTATATTTTCTATTGCGTGTTTTGGGATTGCCCACAATGGTATCTTGCTGCTTAACTTATGTCTATACTTCTTCCAGACTCTCAGCAATGCCTGTCTTAAAATATGCATCCTAAACACAGTATCTACCTTCTTATCATAAAACAAATATGCATGCCAGCCAAACAACAAATCATGGCCCTCAAGATTTAATAACCTCGATTGTGTCAAATTAATCCAATCACTTATTCCTACTAGTGCAGCAGCTTCATAATATAATTTAAAATTAGGCATTTTAAGGCCACCTCTCTCACGAGTATCCTGCATAATCTTAAGTTTAACTCGTGGCTTTTTCCCTGCCCACACAAATTTATTGATACCACGCTGCCATTCCTCCAAGTTAGAATCTTTCTTAAGAATCGGTATCATTTGAAATAAGAATAAAAATTTGGGCAGGACATTCATTTTCACTGCTGCAATCCGTCCCAACAAAGACAGTTGCAATTTTTCCCAACTCTCCAGTTCTTTTTGAATTTTCCCCCATAACTTTTCATAATTATTTTTATATAGCTTTGTATTAGAGGGCGACAAAATCACCCCCAAATATTTAACCCTTTTAACAATCTCAAATCCAGTTAATCCTTCTAGGAGAGCCTTCTGCGAAACTGTCATATTTCTAGTCAAAATTTTAGTTTTCTGTATATTTACTTTAAATCCAGAAACCTTCCCATATTGTGTTATTATCTCCATCAGGTCCACAACAGAGTTCTCTGGCTGGGTCACTGTAACAACCAGATCATCTGCAAATGCTCTCAATCTGTAATCCTGATCTCCAACTTGTATCCCCTTAATTTTTTCCGAATTCCGAATCTTAACCAATAATATCTCTAATGTTAACACAAATAACAAGGGCGATAGCGGACATCCTTGCCTTGTGCCCTTCTCAATATTACATACTGTTGTCAAACTATTGTTAACTATAATTCGGGCAGTTTGTTTTTGGTATAATGCCCTAATTGGTTGTAAGAAATTTTCCCCAAAATCCATTTTGTCTAAAACTTTCAACAAAAATTGCCAGTTCAATTGATCAAAAGCCTTTTCAGCATCTAGAAAGATTAGCGCAGCAGAGATCTGGTTGTGCCTTTCCAAAAACTCTAACACATCAACTATATGTCTCACATTAGTTTTCATTTGTCTTCCACTAATAAACCCCGTTTGGTCCCCATGAATCACCTGTTGCAGAACCCTCATCAGTCTATTAGCCAAAACCTTAGCAAATATCTTATAATCTGTATTTAAAAGCGATATCGGTCTGTAATTTTTAACTAAAGTAGCATCCTGGTCTTCCTTCGGAATCAAAGAAATAAAAGCTGTTCTCCAAGACGGGGGCACCTTTCCCCCCCTCTGGATTATCTGGAACAGTTCCTTTAACGGTTTTATCATCTCTAATTGCAAGTTTTTATAGTAGGCCGCAGTCAAGCCATCAGTGCCTGGTGCTTTATCCACCTTCAGTTCCTTAATAGCTGTAAAAATTTCTTCTTCTGTAATCAGTTGGTTAATCCCCTCTTTTTGTACTTGCGTAAGAACCGGGATGCTAGCCTTCTCCAAATACGTATCAATATCTTTTGCATTAATGTCCTCTTTAGTATATAATTTCGAATAAAAATCCACAAAGGCATCCTTAATAAGCTTCTGTTGATACACAACCCTTCCTTTATACTCAATCTTATCTATATTAGATGCCCTTTGTTTTTTCCTCAGTCTATAAGCTAACCATCTGCCTGGTTTATTAGCATTGCAAAAAGTATTATGCCTAGCAAACCGCAGATTGGTCGCCACTTGATCAGCCATTAATTTATCAAATTGTCCTCTTAACAGTCTAATAGCCTCCTTGATCTTCACCTCCTCTGGGTTCAAAATCAAAGCCTTTTCTTTTTCCTTTATTTCATTCTCCAGTTCTTTCCTTCTAGTTTCCACTGCACGTCTATGTCTATTATTCATATATATCAACACCCCTCTCATATAGGCCTTGCTAGCATCCCAAACCATATCCATAGAGGTACCCTTATTCATATTCATCTCAAAAAAATCCTTCATCCGCTGTTTGCATTCTTCCACATTTCTCTGATTTCTAAACAAATTCTCATTTACGCGCCATGAGCGTCTATCTCCTCTTTCCTTATCAATCTCCAACCACACTGGACTGTGATCAGAGATAATTCTTGCGCAGATTTTCACCTTTTTAGTTCTCAAAAGAAAATCATTAGTCAACAAAATAAAATCAATCCTCGAAAAAGATTGGTGTCTATCAGAATAAAATGTATAATCCTTCTCCTGCAAATGTCTCTCACGCCAAATATCTCGCAATTCCAGGTCATCCTTCATTTCAAAAAAAGATTTAGGCAGTCTAGCATGACTTGGAATGCGCTTAAAGGCTCCAGCCTTATCCAACTGTACATTCATAACTCCATTCCAGTCCCCCATAAAAATAAAGGATTTATAATCCAACTGGGTAAGCTTTGTATGAAGTAAACTAAAAAAGTCAGCTTGTTGTTGATTTGGTGCATATAATCCAACTAAAAGCGTCTTTTTACCTTCAAACAACAGCTCAATCATAACATATCTTCCATGCTTATCTGCTTCAATTAGGTCCGCTGTTAAGGCACTTTTAACATAAACAACCACTCCATTTTTCTTATTCTCTGCAGAAGCAACAAATTGCGTACCCAGCCTCGAGTTCAATAAATACTTTTGATCCAAAACTCTAATATGCGTTTCTTGCAGACATATAACATCTATCTTGAATTGTTTTAAATATTGAAAAACTTTCTTCCTCTTCTGCGGTGAGTTTAGTCCATTAACATTCCAAGTTAAAAATTTAGTTGCCATGTGTATCCCCGAAAAGCTCTTGAACCACAGCTTTGATAGGACTGGTTACTTTAGGCCGTGCTCCTCCCACAGCTTGGCTATGAATGCGTTGTGAAGAATCTGAAGACTTTTGCTGATCTTGTTCTTTTATTTTCTTAGCTCGTTTTAAAGCAGCACGCGTCACTCTTTGCTCTCTAGGATCATCCAAAGAGATTGTAGCTTGATCTCCTCCAGCACCATTTTCCTCTGTTTCCTCCTCTTGTTGTTCTTCTTCTCCAGATCCCTTTCCAGCTTCCAGGAGCGTTAATGGGGTTGCTTTTAAGACATTATTGTAGAAATCACGTGCTTGTTTCACAGTAAGCAGCCTATACCTTTTATCTTCATACATCACCATCAGCCCATCTGGAATCTCCCATCTGAACCTTATATCTCTTTGCTTAAGCTCTTGCACAAGAAATGTATAGTCCTTTCTTCCCCTTAAAATCCTTGGAGGAATTTCTTTTAAAACCAAGACTTCTTGTTCAGCAATCACAACCTTAGCATCGTAGGCAGCTTGTATAACTTGATCTCTAATTTCTCTTTTTGCAAAATAAACCACCACATCTCTAGGCAACTTTCTCTGTCTGGCAATCCATGAATTCACCCGAAACACTTTATCCATAGCTGCTCTTATTTCAGATGCTGGCTGGTTCAATACCCCTTCGAGAGCCTCAGAGATCAGCTGCTTTAAATCTTCTTTAACATTCTCTTTTAAGCCTCTGATTCTGACAGCAAACTGCATCTGGTAATATTGAGCATGGCTTAACTCTCTTTCCAACTTGCCTCTTTCAATTTCATTCTCCCGCGCTTTTACTTCTAGTATAGCATTCCTTTGAGCCAAATCATCCACTTTTTCATCTAAATCTTCCACACATTCCGCCACTTTATGCACTGAAGTCAAAATGTCTACCTTCATCACGCTGTACTTCTGTTCCATCCTCTCTTCCATTCTTTCCTCAAATTTCTCCAATTTTTCCTCCATCTGTGCAAATTTATCAGCAATTGATTGATTAATTGATTCCAAAAGTACCTGGGCATGTTTATCCAGGGCATCTCGCAAATCCTTCGATGTCAGCACTTCAGGAGGGTGCAATGCCTGTAGTGATGATTGTTGCACCGGCGAGGATCCTCCACTCCGAAGAGTTTTAGAGGGAGGTTTAGCCGCCATCTTTTAATCCTCAATTATGACGCACTTTCAATTAAAGTTTAAAAAGTCCAACAAGTTCGAGAGTACAGTAAAATAGTCCTCTTCACCTTTTCCTCTTGTACCGCTCTGCCTGCTCCTTTAAATCATAGTCCTTTCTTCAGGCAGGGATGGTTCGCAGACGCCTGGCTCTGCTCCAGGAAGTTCGGAGCAGAGACGACGGCCAGCTGGGAGCAACCCAGGCTTCGGGGGAGTTCGATCCTTCAGCCGCCCAAGCTACAAGCTCAGGCGGCCTCGGAGAACTCTACCCCTACCTGGGGCCTCACCCCCTCCTCTTCTCCCGAGGAGGGGGCTTCAATTTCGCCCGAACAGCTGATCGGCGCTGTTTCGGGCGAAAAAACAAACAGCTGAGCCGCGGGCAGCCAGGGGAGGCTGTCTTCGGCGCCGCGCCGCCACCGGAAGTCCCGCAGGATAATGAACTGTATTCAAGCCTCTGTACATAGTACAAATGTAGCCAAACTGGAAGAAAATCTGAATACCCAGTAACTTGTTTATTATATATTTGGGTCTAGATTAAATTCATTATTATAGTAAAAAAAACATGGGAGTTGCTTCCTCATTTATGTCGCTTCAATAAATAGGTGCCAAATCGTGGTTCCCTCCCAAGCTATAATTTCATTATAATTTCCTTTCTCAATGTCTGCATCTCTGTTTTTTTTTTTTAAAGTGTAGTTAGTCCTGGCCGTGTTCAGATGCTTATTTGAAATAACAAAAATGCCATTAGAAAGTTGCACTTCTTGTGCTGATGCTAGTAAGAGTAAACTGAGCTTTATTTAATGATAAAGCAGCAAGGCTGTTGTGATACGACATTCTTTTATTCTACTGCATCCAGCCGAGAATATGTTTGCATCAAATCAGCTAATATCTAAACGCGTTGCAACTAAATACACAGAACAAAGGTATCTCGTTGAGAAGGGAGGGAATGCGTTAGAAGCCCATAACGTGCAAAGCAGAAATTATAAGTTTCGCCTTCTCTGACTTTTGTTAAATTTAATATTCAATTAATATTATGAGAATAGTGGAACTTACTAAGTGTTTCACAATTTTAGGATCTGCCTAACATATTTTACCAACCCTGGTAGTTGTGATATGCAATGAGAAAAGGGCATCTGCTCCAGGATCCTTGATTGCAGAAATGCCGGATATACTGTAACTCTGGAATCTGTAGCATATGACTTCAGTTAAACAGCCAGTATCCCCTAATGTTATGCCCTTTGGATTATTCACAACATCCTTTCTCATTCGTACAAATAAATAAGAATATTTTTATTATAAGTATAATTTTTATTATTATTATTATTATCTGGGAGATCGTTGATGTGTTTGCTGAAATAAGCTTATGATATAAAACATATACTCATTTTTAAGCTCCCCAAATTCTTTATTTGGCATCATATGCCAAAACTGCTTGCTTTCTTTTTCTATAGTAATGTGCCTGTTTTAGAGATGCGTTTCTGAAGCCCTGAGAAATTGACGGAGAAATGAAAGCAACAGGGTGGGGAAACAACGTCTGTGGGTCTAGCAGTGACGCTGAAGATCAGCCCCTTGATAGAAATACTAACTTGGGCTCTTTTGCATTTTCTAGTCTTTATTAATCAGATCTCTCCTGACATGATAAATTACTGAGCAGTCAGCCCTGCTGCTGTGGAAACAGCACCTGCTGCTTCTGTGACTAGGCAACAACCCCAGCCCTGGAGTTCTCCCCTTACCACAGAAGCAAAGCAGATGTTTTGCATGAAAGAACTTGGTGGGGGAGATGAGTAGAGTATCAGCATGTTCTTCTCAAGGACTGCCTAAATGGAGGCTTCAAGCTCAGCACATGCTCATTTAGAACTGATGTCAATAAAGCATTAGTTAGCAATTATGACTGATTAGCATCTTAAAATCGACCTTCTGCAGTTTGCAGGACATAAATTTCATTATATTCTGCTTAGTGACTTCCCATAGTGTGCTGAACTAGCTAGGCCTGTAGCTGAACTTAGACAGGGCTCTAAGCCACTAAGCCAATATTTAATTCTGAAGTCTGTCTGCTTAGGTTTACACTACCACTAACCTTAATTTTTATTATTGAAAGTGGGCTTCCAAAAACCTCAGTAATTGAAAATATTTAATATTATAAAGTCTTACAGGTTATTCTCACATTTCAGAGTTAGTGTTGCTTTTTTAATGTTTATTTCAGGGCAAAATTGTGATTTAAAAAAGTATTCAAAGTTTTTTTTTTAAAGAGCATTTTCATGTAGCTTGTTTAGGATTCTGAGTGGTTGAGGAATCACTAGGCAGCATTTAAAGGTGCAAGGTACGTTTTCCTATACAGACATAACCCCCAAAAAACTGCTTCAGAACTCTGCATTGTAGATGAGCTAATGCCACTTCCTCCTCCTCTTTTGTAATGAGACCTGATGCTTCAACAAAGTCTGGAAGGAAGATTTATATTTTTAATAAGGATCAGGTGGCCGGCGGTTGCTACATCCTCTGTGGAACAATTCAGCACGTTCCATTGAATAAAGATATTTTCTTCCACAGCTTACAATTGCGAGACCACTAATTGCTCATTCTTCATAAAGCAGCTTGAATGAGCCGTTCTTTTCCTAGCTCTGCTTTGCCCTTGGAGAGCTGGACTTTCCATATCACATGATTCTTTCAGAGCCTAGAAATAGCACTGGAGAAAAAGGAACAGTGTTAGGTAGTAGTATGTTAATAGAAATAGCACTTAGACTTACCGTATTTTTCCATGTATAAGACGCTAATTTTTTTCCTGCAAACACCCTGTTCAAAAATCAGGTGCATCTTATACAAGTGCAGCATCTTATACACGAAAAAATAATGGTAACCTCTGCAGCCCAGGGCATGCCTGTGTGGGTTCTTTACATGCTGCTGCCTGCCACCTGATGCAGGAGGATATCCCTGACCTTCTATGACTCGTTTTTCACCGGCGCAGCTCGGGCTGAAGCTGCAAGAGGCTACGGGAAGCCGCCTCAGTACAGTGATTGATGGCCGACAGGGCGGGTGGGACTAAGCCCGCAGAGTGCCATCTGATTGGAGGAAGTTGTCTCCCTTGTGTGATGGTACCGAGAAGTACCAGTAATTGGGGGGGGTGTATTATACAAGGGTGCGTCTTATAGATGGAAAAATATGGTATATACCACCCCATAGTAATTTACAGCCTTACCTAACAGGTTTAGAGAGTCAGCATATTGCCCCCAACAATCTGGGTCCTCATTTTACCAACCTCAGAATGATGGAAGGCTGAGTAGGCTTTGAGGTGGTGAGAATCAAACTGCTGGCAGTCAGCCTAATTAGCCTGCAATACTGCATTCTAACCACTGCACCACCACGGCTCTCTAGACTAAACAGATTAAACAAGTAAAAAGCCAAAATTAAATGAGTGAACATAACTCATATATATCCACTTTAAGAGAAGGGAAACAAGAACAGTTCATTTATGGGCTGACCTTTCTTACTAGATGGCAGCTTTACTTGTGTGACACTTGACCTACTTTCCAAATGAGCTGGCAATCATTGCTGTTTTTTCAACATTGACAAGGAAAACAAAAGTCCACGTATCTTACCAGGTTGAGAAACACTGAAATACTATGTTTTTTTTATTTTGTCCTCTTGCAAGAAGTAGTTCTTCAGGGTGATAGGTTCACCTCTCCAGATTCACCTAATTCTTGCTCCATTCTTGAAAACTCAGAGAGTACAAGAACAAGGAAACTGTGATGAGTTCCAACAGTGCAGAATGGATATATAAAATACTTTAATGAGGTCAAACTCTTAGTCCTTAATCATAGTATGCAATGGAACAGTCTGTGAGCATTTTTTGTCTTTCACTTTAATTATTTTAACTCCCACATATTTTATGTATTTATTTGTTTCATTAAATTTATTACAAGTAGTCTTCAATTTTACGACCACAATTGGAATTTCTGTGACTAAAGCAATGCCGTCATTAGGTGAATGAACCTTTATTGTCAAAGTACAACCATGTATACATTGAGATTGGCTGAGCCTCCCTTCGTGCCCCCACCCCCAACTCACAGTGACAACAAAACCCTCCATCTTATTACACCATGTGAGCTACTTGCACAACAGACCGGCCTTGCAAGTCAATCATACATAAAGTTTATAAAATTATTTCCCGTTCAAGAGCCTAACAGCCCATGGATAAAAGCTGTTCTTCAGCCTGTTGGTACGGCTGGCTATACTCCTATATCTCCTACCCAATGGTAGGAGAGTAAAGAGGTACCGTCCAGGGTGTGAGTCATCCCTGAGAATTTTCCTCACTCTTCCAAGGCAGTGAGCCTTGGCTTGTGCTGTGCTCACCACCCTCTGTAATTTCATCTGATTTTATAACCATTTTTGTTGTGGTCATTAAGCAGGTAATCATAGTCATAAATGAAAATGGCTATTGCCCCATTGACTTTGCTTGTCAAAATCCCCCTGGGAAGGTTGCAAATGGTGATCCCATGACCCCAGGACACTGCAACCATCATAAGTATATACCAGTTGCCAAGCACCTGAGTTTTGATCGTGTGACTCTGGGATGCTGCAACAGTCATAAGAGCAACAGTTGGTCATAAATCACTTTTTCAGCACTATGTATGTGTTGAGTCTTCTATTATTTGGGACAGGACCATGGGAGCAATGAATTGTTGAACTGTCCCAGATTGGGTATCATTAGGTGGCAGATTAAATGACCATTAAGCCTTAGGGATCCCAAGAATCACCATCCTCAAGGACTCCACTATAAATGTAGCCATGGAACCCTCTGCAGCTCAAGCAGAGAGGGCGGTGGGGCAGATTTGTTAAATTTCACCAATCTGATGTTCAGTAACAGCAGCCAGAACCCAAAAATCTGTTGACTTGGTCTCTTGGTAAATATTGAGGAGACATCAGGGTTACTCTCAGTGTCCTGGCCTGGAGACTAAAGCATATGAAGAATGGTTGAAGGATTTGGGTTTGGCTAGTCCAGGGGTAGGCAACCTTGGCTCTTTTATGACTCATGGACTTCAACTCCCAGAATTCCTGAGCCAACTGGCTCAGGAATTCTGGGAGTTGAAGTCCATGAGTCATAAAAGAGCCAAAGTTGCCTACCCCTGGGCTAGTCTAAAGAAAAGAAGGACTAGGGCAGGGCACAACGTCACGTGATGTCACGAGTTTGACATGTCTAGACTAGAGAGACATGATAGCAGTGTTCCAGTATTTGAGAGGCTGCCAAAAAAGGGGGTCAACTTATTTTCCAAAGCACCAGAGGGCAGGAGAAGAAACAGTGGATGGAAACTAATCAAGGAGAGAAGCAACCTGGAATTAAGGAGAAACTTCCTAACAGGGAGGACAATTAACCAGTGGAACAGCTTGCCTCCAGAAATTGTGGGTGTTTCATTACTGGAGGTTTTTAAGAAGAGACTGGACAGTTGCTTGTCTGAAATGGTATAAGATCTCCTGCTTGAGCAGGGGGCTGGGCTAGAAGACCCCCAGGGTCCCTTCCAGCCCAATTCTGATTCCAGTTCATTTGATAATACTATCAGAAGTCCAGGGGCCATACAGAAGAGGACATATTAGGCCTTGCTGAGCCTCTGATGTCTTCTCCTTCTCTGCCATCCTCTCATTTTGCAGCACTGCTATTTTAAGCTGATTTCAGGAGTGTATTGCTTCTGGTCAGCCTCTTCATGTCCTCTACCTCTTATTACCATCTGCAGCTGCATTCCAGCCTAGACTAGAATGAATTTCAATAGAAGAATGTAGAAACTTTCTGGGGAAAAAATTGATTTCTTAGAAGTGAAAACCTTACAAAATAACATCATCCTAAAGGCAGATGTAAATGAGGGCAGAAAAATGAGCACCCAGTGTACATTAAGTAAAAAAAAAGTGCTTGTGCTTTCTGGAATGGTAAACAGATTCTCGACAATATACATTGATTTGGGAAGTGCTAGTACTATCAGGACCCACTTCAATCCCACATCTTAAGAAAGCAGAACTCTTGGAAGCAATTTCTTCCAACAGGAACTTTTTATTAAGAGTAGTTGATAGCAGGCATAAGAGACAGGATCTTGAGATTTCCCACGCAGAATGATAGGTTAAGAAATCCCCAAGTAAGACCCCACCCTATAGTCCGTCCGGCCAGTGTGGGACGACCAATCCCCAACAGTCCATCGTGGGAAAAGGGGAGATAACATTGGTCCATTTCCAGCTCACACAGTGATGGTTGACGGCTCTTCACACCTTCCTCTGGGATCGTAGAAATAAACCAGGCACGCAGGTTACGTTCTTTATTCCTTCCCTTGTTCTAGCTGACAGTTTAGGGAGATAAAAGTTCAGAGAGGGGTATAACGCAGGGAAGCAAAAGGTTACATTGTAGCAGACAGAGGAAGCAAAGGCAATAAACAAAAGCAAAAGGTTACATTATAGCGGATGGAGGAAGCAGAGGCAATAAACCCCCGGGCACACACACACGCCCCCTTTGGGAGTATGGCAGAACTCAGGGAAAGGTGATGCTTTTGGGTCAGAGGGGATAGATAGAAACGAAATAGGAATGGGTTCTGACAACTACCATGTTTTCTTGACTTGTTTGTATTTTCAGTCCTTTATCATAACTTTTTTGTTCGAAACATTTCTTTTTTCTGAGATGAAATAAAAATATAGTTTTGTCCTTAGCTTATAATAGGATTCATTCCTCGAGTCTCTTCCTTCTGGTTTGTTCTTAGTGTAAAGGTTGAGTTTAAATAATGTCATAAGCTGCTTTGAAGACCAATTTTTGGACAAAGATAAAACTTTTCAAAGTGGTTGTTGTTTTTTAAAGAAAAAAAGCTTTTCTTTCTTCCAGGTGGTTCAGATTACGGAGCAACTGGAGAGGATGCCCTGATTAGGATCCAAAGGCTAATGGCTGAAGGTGGCATGACTGCTGTCGTCCAACGAGAGCAAAGCACTACCATGGCATCCATGGGTGGTTTTGGCAACAACATAATTGTGAGTCACCGGATCCACCGCAGCTCTCAGACTGGTACTGAATCCACTGGGATAGAAGGAGGCTCGACGCAACCGACTTCACCGGAGCTGATAACGGAGCTAGAGGGACGGACCTTTTCTGAGTCCATGCAGGTGACAGAACGTGGCCTGAGCCCGTCGTCTAATGAGGTTGAGGGAGAAGCCAATGGGCAAAGCCCATCAGAGCAGGCTCACTCTTCAATGGACACTGAGGGACCAGCCGAGTATAGTGATCTAACCAATAATAATCATCTTCCTGACAGTACCAATTTCTATAGTAATGAGAGCACCAATGGAGAGTCTCGGAACAGGTAGAGATGAATTGGTGCTATCCTTGTACTGCTAAGCAGAGACTTGTACCTCACAGCTGACCAGGAACTGAAGGAGTAGGGGGATTTTGGCTCTGACCAGATGCTGAAAATTCAGTGGGCATTGATATGCAGGGGTGGGATAATAGAGGGAATCCATAACTTGTATGGGAGAATTCTTGGAAGAGGTTTTATTCTGTGTCTTAGCTTCCCACATCTGTTTTGCTGCACATTTTCTACAATAGTTGTAATAAACCTTGATATTCAGCTGAGCCTTATGTAAATTTCTCAGCTCACTGGCTACAGGAATTCATTAAGCTTTGTCCTAACCCTGCAGTGCTTTTAATGCTACTCTTTTTTAATTTAATTTTATTTTTTTAAAAAAGTGCTTTCCCTTCTTGACCTACCAACTAATTGGATTAGGGAGAGTTGAGTCTCTTCCTTTGGAGACCTTCAATCTTACTGAATTGTGTATATAACTTTAAATGCTACTGTGGAGGAAATTTGCACCTAGATTCTACAATTAGAGTGGCTCCACGTTCCAGTCCAGAGCTTTATCCCATGCCACACTGCTAGTAAGCACTAGAAAGCTCTTCGGAAGTTCAGCATTTGGATTGCTTGAACGAATGTAGGCTGGATAAGGCAGGGCAGTGTTTTCCAGGACTCTGTTCCACTCTTCTTTCCAGTTCAGAACTGGAGCTAGGAGAGCAGTGCTTGGGTGTCTCAATTTTTTTTTCATGCTCAGGAACCTCTCAGGAGTGTGGGCCTTTTGTTTTCAGAATATCTAATTTGTATGCAAGCAGAACTTTTACAAGGGCTGCTGTGGGTGGGGGCAACCTATAGTTGTAAAGCATGTGGGTAGGGTGGGAACCATTCTCTTTCCCCCCCCCAAAAAAAAGATGGCACTTACACAGATATTGCCCAAGGCTTAGCAACTCCTTGCTGTGCCAATCGTAGCATATTGTAATTCAATCTGGTGAAATTTGGCAGGATCATGGTGCCAGGGCCAGGTTGCACTTCCCTGTTAGGAGTAAGATGCGGGGTGGGAGAGAGGGGTTAGCTCCATGTCAGGGCGTGAGTTATGTGTCTGTGATGTAAGGTGTTGCATGTGAAACCTTGACCTTGTACATGTAGTTTCTAGTGGAGAAATCAAGGCTCTGATACTTTTTTTTGTTTCTAGTCAACAATGTGATTTTCCTTTTCATTTGTAACTCTCCATCCCAGTGAGCTTGTAGCAGGAAGGTGGGGGAGAGTGTGTGCTAATGAGGGAAACACCAAAGATCAACGTCATTAAAATATGACAGACCCTTTCTTTGGTCTCCTGTCTTTTTTTCTTGATCAAATATAATGCCTGTTTTGGGGGTGGGGTGGGGGGAGTCTTTCTGTTTGATTGGTTTATTCCACAGAAGTCCCCTACCCTGAAATCTTGTTCGTTCCAGAGACTCAGAAAATCATGAAAAGGTTTTCATCTGTTTAGCTGCATAATATTTGACTTTTCTGGTCTTATTACTACTACTACTACTACAATTATAGCTCTTGGCTGCTGGAAGAAAAGAAAAAGAAAAAAAATTGGTTAAACAGTTCAACGAAATGATTCTCTCCCCCCCCCCCCCATGCATCTAACAAATTCTTACACAGCACCTGCAAGAGGTTTTCCTCCCAATATGCCTGTTACCATGTTATCAATACCGTGAGCAAGTGACAACGAAGCCCATTGTTAAGCAGCTCTTACGCTCACAGTCAGAAAAGTCTGTTAGAGAACATTAAGTAAATGTTGCCTTAAATCACAGCATGGAAATAAACTTTAAATCAAATCAGCTAGCTGCCAGTCCTCATCAGAGTGCTTAATGAAGCACTAAAAAGTGCCCTGTGATGGTTTGCACTTGAGAGCTACGGGAGCCTGATTATGGAATTCCTCTCTTTAGTTTTAGAACGTGTTTACATCGGAAGAGACTAAACCCAGAATCCACAAACAGCTCACTAGGCTGGAGGAGTTATCTTTTTCTACGAGAGAAAATGAGAAGGTTACAGACAGAGTTTGCAACATGATGCTAAAAAACCCGATTTTCTCCAAGCGTACCATCCAGAAATGTTGCAGAAAGTCGCTGCCAGTTACAAATTACCTTCTGTTGCCTGAGAAGGCCATGCATTTCAGGTTTATATCATAATCTTTCCCATATTCTTCTGGTATAATTACTTGTTTTGTTTATACATACACTTAACACTCGATCAAAATGGCTCAAGAAAGAAAAGTAATGGAACAAACTTAAAACACCCTCTGGTCCAATCCTTCAAACTTTACATCTACAATATTAAAACAGTATCTGGCCCAAAAGACAGTGAAGAAATAATAATAATAATAATAATAATAATAATAATAATAATAATAATAATAATAATAATAATAATAATAATAATAGTTGGAGGTCATCTGGTCCAACCCCCTGCTCAGGCAGGAAAACCTATACCAGACGTGTCAAACACAGGGGCCGGATCCGGCCCGCAAAGTGGTTTCATGCGGCCCGCGAAGCCATCCTGGAAACAGTAAAGGAACGGCCCCCACTGCCTTGGCCCTGGCCCAGAGACCCTCCTTCTGCCAGAGACCCTCAGATCTGTCCCACTCCTGCCCAGGCCCCCATAGGCACCCTTGATGCGAACGATGTAGAGCTGGCCACGCCCATCCAGTAGGCCATACGCACTCTAGCCACACCCACCCAGTAGGCCACGCCCACCCGGCCCCTTGAGGGCAACCGCAATGCTGATGCGGCCCTCAATGAAATTGAGTTTGACACCCCTGACCTATACCATTTCAGACAAATGGCTGTCCAGTCGCTTCTTAAAAACTTCCACTGTTGGAGCATTCACCACTTCTGGAGGCAGGTTGTTCCACTGGTTAATTGTTCTAACTGTCAGGAAGATTCTCCTTAGTTCTAGGTTGCTTCTGTCCTTGATTAGTTTCCATCCGTTGCTTCTTGTCCTGCCTTCAGGCGCTTTGGAGAATAGCTTGACTCCCTCTTCTTGGTGGCAGCCCCTGAGCAATTGGAACACTGCTACCAATTGCTTCTTAGAATAAAACTTATTGCAAAAAACTCCAAAAAAACCAAAAACAAAACCAAGGCATATTTAAGCTCAGCTGTTCCAGAATGTGATTATCACTACAGAAACAAATTGACTACAATTCCTTACCATCCTAATCTCTTGTATGGAGGGGTTCCTAAGCATCTCCTCTTGGGAAGCAGTCATTGGATGGATTGAATCTAGTTGAGAAAGATAGTCCTGAAGGTAAGTGGAATCTGAGCTATTGAGGACTTCATAAAGAAGCAACTAGCACTCACAATTAGATTCAGAAATCATAATCCTAAGCATGACCTTAGCACAAGCGCAATACTGTTGAAATGGTCTATATTGTCAGCCTGGCCTCCATATTCTGGACTATCTGCAGTCTCTAAGGGGACATCCATGTAGAAGGCCTGTACATCACTCTATGTCATAAAAGCTTCCCAGTCCAAATAGACCAATAAATGGTGCACCAGACCAAGCTGGGATCAGGCTGTCTTGGTCTTGGCTTTTATTTGCTGCTGTGAGTCCAGGAAAATTCCCAAATCATGGACCTCTGCCTTCAACTTAGCAACAGAAGTGATGAAGGAATATGAGAACTGTATTTTTTACTTGTTTTGCGGTGCTCATACAGGCCATACTGGATGCGTCAACTACATGTTTGTTGCTGGGGATTACAAAACAAGGTGATTGTGGAATAACAATCATAAAAAAATTACATTTTTGTAATTTTGGGAAACATACCACATGGAAAGAGTGGTACATTAATGCCAATGAAATGTTCTATGATCTGATGCCTGGCAGTGCTTGAATTACATAGATGACAAAAGCCTCCTTAGCTATTTAAGCAGAGTATAATGGAACCATAATTTAACTAGAACTAGAATCAGGGTAGTACTGTAATTTTATAAGGCCTTTATCTATACTCAATCAGCCCAATTCAAGCATTCATGTTTGAGTTAAGTGTTTTGTAGTTACACCTACAATATATTACTATATCCTATATTGTTACGCTTGTTTCTGGGATCCATTGAAAACTAGTCTTTAAGTTTCCTAAGTAGCCCACATCATCATCTCCATAATTACTCCTGGGATTCATACCACAAAAGTTGCATTAGTACCACAAAAGGATGGAGAATGTTGCATGAAAAGTTCAAAGTAATTTTGAATTATTCATTCATTCATCTAATTTATATAGCAGCCCTTTTAACCAAAAGTAACTGGGCAGTATGCAATTACCTGAAGTCTGACCATTGCATATTTTTTGAAATGCACAACATTTGAGAGAGTGTTGATTTGTTGACATAATATTTGAAACTTCCCTGGTAAACCAGATCATGCACAAACCTGTGAATATTCCTATTCTGCCCAGGTGGCAATGAAATGAGGTAACTTTCTTTTAAATGCAGGAAACATGCAAATACCTGAGGGCTCTTGTATGCTCAGCCATCTGTTAGCTATCTTTTGAAAAAGCCATGGATGAGAAATAAGAGTTATCTTTTTAAAAAGCCATGCAAAAGATAGTGCCAATGAACTGTAAAAAAAACTTGAAGTATCATAAAAGACAGATTTTAAGAGAACAGATGAAAGATTCTTCTGTGGATTTTAAACCTGGTTGTAATCAAAATAGTCAATTCTCACCGAGAAAGGCTAATCAGTCTGAACCCTATGTTATTTAAATTAGGGGCAAGAAGACCTCTTAATTTGTGCAGAATGCAGCCACCGGGGTAGCAAATGGTGCTATATACACAGCACACATATAATGCCACTTTTGTGTGAGCTGCATTGGTTACTGATGTGTTTCTGGGTGCAATTCAAGGTGCTGGACATTACCTTTAAAGCTCTACATGGTTTGGGGCTGGGGTACCTGAAGGATCGCCTTTTCCCAAGAGTCTCTAGCCGTCCAATCAGGTCAAGCAGAATAGGCATGCTGCAGATCCCATCAGCCAAAGGTTGTCAGTTGGCAGGGACCAGAAGACAAACTTTTTCCACAGTGGCTCCTTCTCTATGGAACATCCTTCCTTTGGAGATCAGAATGGCCCCAACCCTGGCTATGCCTGGGATGCTGAATGTGCTAAGGACCCTGTTTCCTCCTGCATTTCTAACTGGCCAAGTGCATTGCTCCTATGTATATTTAATCTGGATGTATTTTTATTTTTTTTATTATTTTAAAATGTTTTTTAAGATTTAAACTCTCTCTCTCTCTCTCTCTCTCTCTCTCTCTCTCTCTCTCTCTCTCTCTCTCTCTCTCTCTCTCTCTCTCTCTCTCTATATATATATATATATATATATATATATATATATATATATATGGAAAATGGAAACTAGAACAAAAAAATGGCTGACAGTTGGAAAAGACTGAAAAGTATGTTGTAAGTTAAAAGTTTTATTAGGGCTGTCATAACATACGTCTGGTAAAACCTCAAGAGAACTGGTGGATAGTCAAAGAACAGCCTTAGGACCCATATTTTCAATACTGCATGCCTCTGGGGTAGGAAAGAAAATACGAGAAAATAAAAAACGAAAGAAATACTTCTGCTTATTATTGCAGCTCTCACATCATTCTTGAAATTTACCGGAGGATGCTTTTTTAATTTATTTTCTAGTTAATATTAATCTAGAATAAAGAGAAGAGAAAGCACATACCCTGTGTTAAATGCTCATGATGGAGTGTTGCTGAGCCAAAGAAAGAACTAGATGTGCAATTGCTGAACAAAATAAATAAATAGCTAAATAAATCATGTACAGTGTTTTTTGATTCTCAGAACAATAAGGGTAGTCCTCTCCAGCAACAATGATAGGTTGCTAGGAAGCACCCCATGGAGTGAGCTAAATCATGATGTTGTAACCTAAAGGCCTGATTCACTTTCTGTACTGAATTTTTCCTGAGCCTGCCAATGGAATCACTTCCATGTAGGAGCCCATTTGGTGCAGTGGTTAAGGTGCTGGACTAGAAACTGGGAGACTGAATTCTAGTTCCCCCCTTGGCATGAAAGCCAGCTGGGCGACTTTGGGTCAGTCACCCTCAGCCCAACGCACCGCACAGATGGCAGTTGTGAGGAAAACAGGATCTGGGAACATTATGTATATCTCCAATTGTACAAAAAGACAGAAATAAATCTAATAAGTTGAGGATGTAAGAATAATACACTCTTGTGTATTTCAACTTTCTCCTGCGAAACATTTGGAGGAAAAGTCTATTCTGACTCAGTTTAGCTTCCTTTACATCTGAGAACTATTAGACAATGCAGTACACCTTTGGCTTCTCTTAGCTTTTAATACTGCAAACCCTTCCTTCTTTCGTTCCCTACTGCAGCATTTGCCATTACCTTTATCTGCTTTTTGAGCTATTGCAATGCTTCTTTGGGGGAAAAAATGGATCTTTACCTCTATTCACAAAGAAAAGCATGCAGAGGAATGAGTCTAGTTCCATCCAGTGGGCAAAAGCAAGTGTTTTTGGGGAAACTGGAGCACCTCTAGAAATCAGACATTTGTCTTTTGCATGGGATTCGGGGTCCCTTCCTGTGAGGGAGGTGAGATCACAAAGCTGCTTCTGCAATCCGTGGAAGGAGGTGTTGGCCAAACTGGAGAAGGGCAAAGGCCAGACCTGCCGGGTTGCCCTCGGGTGAGGCTGATGGAAGCAGCAGCCAGCCTCAGAGCAGCTGCTCTCCCCACTTAGTCACAATCTGTCAGCACAGTGTTCTGCAACAGGAAAAGGCGTATTAATTAAAGCATGCCATGTGGTGAGCTGTCCTAGCTTTAATTGGGATCTCGGTGCACAGCATGTAAATGTCATTCTCATCCCGAATCTGAGCAAAGGGAGTACAGTGAAGAGAGGGAGAGCACGGGTATGAAGGAGATTTGGCCTTTGATTTCCAGCCAATGCCCTATGAGATGCACGCTCCCAATTACTCTCTCATGGTCCTTCCTTGTTTGCTCCAACCTCATTTCCCCCCCCATCCCAAACCGGCAGAGAACTCTCCCCGTCTCCCCCCACCCTGCTGTAACTGCCAGTGTCTTGGTAATTGGGAGGGAGACTCATTAAAACATGTTCACTGCGTTCCAACAAATATTCATAAATGTTTCCCCACAGCGTCCCTCGTTGAAGCTCATCTCATCTGTTCTCTGCTACTTTCCCCTCACTACTGTTTGTTTTTCCTTTCAAGTGATTGTCGCTAGCATACAGCACATTCTGGAAGGAACAGCACCCAATCTGGATTGCCTGGCACACCAATGGTCTGTGATTTTCATACACTGGTGTCCTACCTGGGATGTCAAAAAAATAGGGAACCAGGCAGGAAAGACAGATGTCTTAACCTTCAATCAGGACCATTCACAGAAATATTCCTTGCAATTATTACCACCCCTCCACTTTTCAATTTCTTTTTGTGGAGGGATTCTACAACACCTTCCGTAGTTTGTGGGCCTCCTAATATTTTGTGATTTTAAATTCAAGATTTCTCAATCATCCTGGCTAGGAATTAATGGCCATGGTAGCCACAACACACCTGGGTGCTACCAGCCTGACAAAGGCTGTTCCATAATCATAAGGATTAATTCCCTAAACTGTGGGCCCATTTTCCATACAGGAAAAAAACAACTGCAGGAACCAGATTATTCCTGCTGTGTTATATAACAATGCAGAAGGATGAATTAAAGAAAAATCTTGCTAGCTTCAATTAATAGAAGTATCTTCTTATCTTTCCCTCTGTTCCTAAGAATCCTTTAAACAAGTGCAGAATAGAAAAATAGAGAAAGATAAAAAGGGCCACCAAGGCTATTTTCCATAATTCTTATTCTCCATACATGGCACCTTAGGATACTGTTTTAATTACTGGTAGGATGTTGACCAGAGCCACTGGCCTGATTCTGGTTCTGGACCACTATTTGACTAACTTTTTTTCTGAAAGATTGACCAATAGATACTGTGATGGCAGATCAGAAAAGGGGAATACGCAGTCTTCACAGTTTTCAAATAGTGATACAATTCTAATACCCTTGTGTTCTGGGAATTGGTTGACAATGTATGAAGGCCCACTCATTCCCCACTTCTTTTTTAGCTGTTTGATTCCCCATATCACACTAGGGTCACCGTGAGTGAATTCACTAATTTATTTAGCTCTCATATCTTAATTCTAAAAGATGGGGGCAATTTTTATTAGTATTACATAGTGGTTTGGAGTTCAAGTAGGCAAACTATCAAAAAAAATTAAAATTGCTTTTGCTGTCAATATTTTTGTGTAGCAGTAAGATGATTGGAATGGTACTTATAGAATTGATGTTCCTTTTTGCAGGATGGAACAAAGCTGTAAAGCTGTCAAAGAAGCCCTGGACACTGCTAATGAAAGAGTAGTTTTGTGCTAGATTCTTCCCATTTGGGTCCTTTTCTGCCCCATGAAATGTTTTTAAACTATATTCAGAAATTGGTATTTATTATCTTCCTCATCTCTCATCTCTCAGGGTTCCCCAATTCCATTTAACAGAACATCAGAGATTCAAAAACTTGCTCTTTGATTTTCCACTGTCAAAAGCAGGTTTTTTTAATCATTTGAGGATAAAAATTCCATATAACAATCCAATATCTCTTTGTCTGTAAACAGTTATATAACAAAACATGTATGGCTAGACATTTTATTACAGCACTGTGGAATAGATGAAGGTAGATCTCATACTCTGGGAAGAGAAATTTGTTTAGCATTCAATATAAAAAAATATCATTTATTATACAGGCTATAAAAGAACTGTCTGTTAAGATTTCAAAAAAAGGCAAGCCACATTCTTCAACGGTAAAAAGGCTTCTATGGACAATCACTTAAATATGAGCTAGAAGCGTGCAGCAGCAGCAGCCAAAAAAGCTAATACAATCCTTGGTTGTATAAACAGTGGAATAGAATCAAAATCACATGACGTATTAGTAGCCTTGGTAAGACTACACTTGGAATACTGCATCCAGTTTTGGTTGCCACAATATTAAAAAAGATGTTGAGACTCTAGAAAGAGTGTAGAGAAGAGCAACAAAGATGATTAGGGGTCTGGAGGCTAAAACATGAAGAACGGTTGCAGGAATTGGGTATGTCTAGTGAAAAGAAGAACTAGGGGTGAAATGATAGCAGTGTTCCAATATCTCAGGGGCTGCCACAAAGAAGAGGGAGTCGAGCTATTCTCCAAAGCACCTGAAGGCAGGACAAGAAGCAATGGATGGAAACTAACCAAGGAGAGAAGCAACCTAGAACTAAGGAAAAATTTCCTGACAGTTACAACAATTAATCAGTGGAACAACCTGCTTCCAGAAGTTGTGAGTGCTCCAACGCTGGAGGTTTTTAAGAAGAGATTGGACAACCATTTGTCTGAAATGGTATAGGGTTTCCTGCCTGAGCAGGGGGTTGGACTAGATGACCTCCAAGGTCCCTTCCAACTCTGTTATTCTGTTATTCTATTAAAAATACAAAAGGCATTTTCCACAGGTCATTTCTGAGAGCTCTGTGGCAGTCTCTACAAGACTTATCTGGAGAATAAGGAAATTTATCCCGCCACAGCAGATTCCTTCCCCAAATGTTCCAAAATGTATCTTAAATCATTTAAAAATCATTAAAATCATTTGCCAGTGTTGGGCAAAAGGGATCTCTACTGACAGGAAAAATGCCAATGATTGTCAAGGGAAAAGGCAAGGAGCAAAGGGGCATGAAAAGACAACGAGGGATGGTTATGCTAATAACACTCCATTCTTCATGCTAATAAGTGTGGAATAGTTAGTTTCTGCCTAGCAACAAAATCTATTAGCATTTATAACAAGAACATCTGCAATAAAAACGTACTGTACAAAACCACTTCCTGGAACAGCTTATTCAGGAAAAAAGAGTGGGACAAGTCCCCTTCTGTGTGGCAAATTAGAGAAAACCACATTTGACGTACTATGTGTCCAATCAGGAGCATTGTTAGTTACTTAGAGTTTTGTTTTGTTTTGTTTTAAAAATCAATAAATCAAGCAATTCTCAAGTTGATGGTTCATCTCATTCTACAATGGCTGGTCTAACAAAGTTCCATAGCAAGGAACCAAAAAAGAAAGAAAAGGAAACAAAGGAGAAAGGTCTTGAGTACAATATAGCAGGCAGTCATACATACGCTCTGTACATGGGGCTGCCCTTGAGGACCACCCGGAGGCTTCAACTGGTGCAGAATGCAGCCGCGTGAGTTGTGTTGGGGGTCTCCCGATACTCCCATGTTACACCTCTGCTCCGCGAGCTGCATTGGCTGCTAGTTGCCCTCTGGGTGAGATTCAAGGTGCTGTTGATGACCTACAAAGCCCTACATGGCATGGGTCCGGATTACCTACGGCAGCACCTGCTGCCGGCATCAACCTCCCTCCGTCCAGTGCGCTCCCACAGAGAGGGCCTCCTCAGGGTGCCTCCGATCAGAGAATGTCGATTGGTGGCCCCCAGGGGGAGGGCGTTCTCTGTGGGCGCGCCAGACCTATGGAACCGCTTGCCGGTTGAGCTCCGGATGGCCCCCGACCTTCGCTCCTTCCGGCGTGATTTAAAAACTTATTTATTCGAACAATCTGGCCTGGTCTGATGGGTTTGGGGTTGGATTTAGTTTTAACACAGTTTTATTATTGTATTATATTGGGCATAATTATTTAATCCTTTTTAACTTCGTCTTAACTTTTGTATTTATATTTTGATATTTATTGCCCTGTACACCGCCCTTCGGGAGAAGGGCGGTATAAAAATTTAATAAATAAATAAATACCACCTTTACTTGTGACATTCTATGTCAGACCCAAGGTATACATTTGCAATGAAGAAGGCAACTGGACTGGAGCTTGAATCTCAGTGACAGGGAGGATGGAACAGCCTTTTCCATTGCATTGGAGGTCAGGAATCTAATTTAGAGACCATAGTGCAGGGCCCTTGAAATCTAGACTCTTTCATGTCAGCAAGCACCTGTGGCATTGGATAATCATCATATGCTGCCTAATAAGGCTGACTCTTGACTCTTCCGCTAAGCAAATTCTGTATTGTCTAATCCTATTGAAACTACATTTACAGCCTTTCAGTTTCATCCCATTAATTCTAGACTTGCCCTCTGGAGCATTCTTTATATCACGTGCCAGGGGCCCAGAGACATTTGGGCTAGAGTGTTCAGTGAATCCTGTGGGTTGTTCTTTCCTATTGATTGTAAGATGGAATGATCTTGCAATCAGTAAGAAACAACAACCAACGGGACTCGCCTCACACTCTAGCCCAAATGTCTGAAAGAACCACCAGCATTGTACAAAAGGCCAAAAGATGTGGGACCATCTGGCTCTCCATGTGGATGCTGCTCTAAAAGAGAGGCACTGTGACAGAAAAGGCATCTAAGGAGAAGGATCAGCACATTCTCTGACTGCTGACCAGACACTTCAGCAACTTTTTCCTCTCTCTGAGTGGTTTAATAGGCTGCAAAATGCTTTGCTATATTGTTTCCAAAGGCAACCTCAGTCCCTCCACCAACTCCAGCAAGATTTTTCATCTATTTTTTCTCTATTGTTTATGGAACTCCACTTACCAAGAATTATTACACAGTTTAGGACAGAGAAAGCCTGCACTGAATCCATTTGAGGAAGCCCAGAGCCCAAAGAAACCTAATTCAATTATTTGATATTTTTAAATAGCACACAAGCAAGGGGGAAGGAAAGAAAGAAATGACCACATTTGCAAAATTTGAGAAGTTGGTATCTGCACAAACTAATTTCAGTCTTAGTTTGTAGGCAGAACCGAAGAGTAGTTTTTATACCTGAGCAGGCATTAAAGCTCAAAGGAGCTAGAAAAGAATCTCACGGTTTCGGGGTATTAAAGAAAAAAGCCTTAAAATGGGATTTAAGCGGTAACTAGTTTTGCATGAATGAAAGCAGCTCTTCAAATAATCTTCAAATAAGCCTTTTGGAAACTTAAAGCTTGGGAGCCTTTGAATTGGGCTTAGTTTGGTTGTTCTGTTGCCAAAATGTGCCGGCAATCATTTCTGGAAGGCAAGAATGGAAAAATGTCACTTCCTACTCATCTACTCCAATTGCAAGTAGGATGTCTGGATACATCTTCCTGCTGCACATTTAAAGTGCTTATTCCCCTAAATTGCTTGAGTGTTCCTCACTGGTTTGAATGGCGAGCTTCACTTCATGAAGGCTAATGCCAGAGCTCATTCTGCAAGTGAGCAGAGGTAGGCATGCTTCTTCTACTGAGTAAGTAAATGATTATCAGGGTCTGGGGGCAAAGTTACTCGCGTCTGTGGCAAACCTTAAGCCACACGTGCCTCCTGGGTGGTGCTAAATGAGTAACAGACGGACTGGTAGCCAGACATCTGCGAGGATCTCCTGGCTTCACACACAACTCCACAGTCCTTTTAAAGACTAAAAAATAGCAGAAATAACAGAAATAACAAATACCAATACTAAAATGATTTGGAATATCGGAAGTTCAGTATGTATATGCCAACTTAACATCGAAGGCAGTAGTAGATCAAGATGTGAACATCTCTCCAAACTACTACTCGAAAACTATGTCAATTTGGCTGTGATCCAGGAAACACGCATTGAGAATGAACAGCAGCTTAAAAGCAGAGGAAGAATACCTGGATATGATGTCTTAGGCGCTATTTTTCATCAAACTTATGGTCTGATAACATACGTGCGTAATAACATTGAAAACGCATATTTATTGGAAACAAGCAGTGAGGATAACATCTACACTATCACAATTAAGATTGGAGACACCCAAGTCATGAACATCTATAAGCCCCCTACTATCTCTTGGCCTAACACAGTTCTTCCAAGGATTCCACACCCAGGCATCTATATAGGAGATTTCAATAGCCACCATACTCAATGGAGATATATGCTTAATGATACTAATGGCGAGACCCTCTGCGAATGGGCAGAGCAGAACAACCTATACCTAGTTTTTGATGCTAAAGATCGAGGTACTTTTAAATCAGCTGCATGGAAGAAAGAGTATAACCCTGACTTATGTTTTGTTACACAAGATAAAACCAAACCTGTACCTGCCTCTCAGCAAGTGCTACCAACCTTCCCCCATAGCCAACATAGACCTATTATCATTAAGACAGGAATAAAGATACCTATTATCAGATCTATACACCAACCAAGGTGGAACCTGAAGATGGCCAACTGGGAAAGGTTTACGATGGACCTTGAGAACACAATAGGACGTATCCCTGCAGTTAGTAAAAGCTACTATCGCTTTGTCAGAGCAATCATGTCATCGGCTAAAAAATCCATCCTTCGTGGCTTCTGCAAGGAATATATCCCAGGATGGAATGAAACCTGCGAAAACCTGTACCAAAAACATCTAGAGAATGGTGATGCTGAGACAGCCGATGAACTTCTTCATAACCTTGACCTGGCACGCAGGCAGAAATGGGAGCAAACTACGTCTGGACTATACTTTAAACACTCAAGCAAGAAGGCATGGAGCCTACTGAAAAAATTGAGAGGAGACCAACCAGCTCAACGTAAACAAGAAGTTACTCCAGATCAAGTAGCAACTCGAATTGTCAACTTAACTAGAGTACCCCATGATAAGAAACATACTAAATTAGTGAAAAGAGAACTAAAGCACTTAAAAACTTTGTGCTTGCCTAGCCAGGAATATGCTCGACCCTTCCAAGTGGCTGAAATAGATACTGCCCTGAAGAATGTCAAAGCTAGAAAATCTCCTGGTTTTGATGGAGTAATGCCTGAATTCATCATCCATTCCGGGCCTCGTACAAGAGAATGGCTGGCAAAATTCTACACAGATATCCTAACTTCCAGTAAGCTCTCTCCAGAATTTAAGAGAACCAAGGTAATCGGCATATTAAAACCTGGAAAAGAAAGCAACAATCCAGAAAACTATCGCCCCATTGCTCTGTTAAGTGTTTGTTATAAACTACTTGAAAGGTTGATACTTAACAGAATTGGACAGAAAATTAACGAACAAATACCGATTGAACAGGCTGGGTTTAGATCTCATCGGAGCTGTGCCGATCAAGTCCTTAGTCTTACTAGCCACATTGAAAGCAGCTATCAGAATAAATTTAAAACATCTGTTGTATTTGTGGATCTCACAGCAGCATACAATACAGTGTGGAGGGATGGTCTATTAAGCAAATTCCTCCACGCTGTCCCTTGTAGGACCATGGGCTGCCTAATAAATAACATGCTCTCAGCAAGGACCTTTCAAGTCATCATGGGCAATAAAATTAGTAAGCAAAGACATCTGAATAACGGACTCCCTCAGGGCTCTGTATTGGCCCCATCCTTATTCAACTTACATATTTCCGATATACCACCCACGCTATTAACAAAGTTCTCTTACGCTGATGACTTGGCATTAGCATATAGCCACAAGGACATCGAAGTTACAGAAGGTGTACTTACAGCTGACCTTACAACTCTGAGCACATACTTCCACCAATGGAGGTTAATCCCAAGCGTAAGTAAGACAGTCACATCATGTTTCCACCTTAATAATAAACTGGTAAAAAGAGAACTCTATGTATACCTAAATAACAAATTGCTCCCATATGAGGCAACTCCAAAATATCTGGGGGTCACCTTAGACAGGACCCTGTCTTTTAAAAAACATATTCAGAATATGGCTGCCAAGGTTAACAGCAGAAACAACATTCTGCAAAAACTATGCGGAACAACTTGGGGAGCTTCAGCTCCAACTCTTCGATGCACAGCCCTTGGGCTTTGCAACTCTGTAGCAGAATACTGCACACCTGTATGGATAAACAGCTCACATACAAGACTTGTTGATGTTCAACTCAACCTTACGATGAGATTAATTACTGGGTGCATAAAATCTACACCTATTCGCTGGCTACCAGTTCTTAGCCACATACATCCCCCGCACTTACGACGACAAGAAGCTCTCATTCGGGAGTATAGTAAGATCCTGCTAAACTCCTCTCTACCCATTCATGCCTATACCTCTGATCTGATCATACCCAGATTGTTGGGGGCAATTAAGCTGACTTTGTAATAATGCCACTTGGGGGGGAGAAAGCCCTAATAAGCAGGCATATACATAGAATGAAGGCTACTGCTAAGCTTGTAAGCTGCCCTGAGTCTTCGGAGAAGGGCGGGATATAAATGGAATTAAAATAAAATAAAATAAATAAATCTCTTAAGATGTCGATTAAAGTCAAGAAATCCACCACTCCTCACAGAGCTTAAGCTGCTGGCCGAACATCAGAGCACTATACAAAAGTGGATGGAAGCATGGAGTAGCTATACCTCCCAAGATATTTCTGAGCATATTAATCCTAATAGTATACCTCCAGGATTTAATCTACCCTGACACATATGGGTGACATACAATAGAATTAGAACGACTCATGGGGTGTGTGCCGATTCTCTGTATAAATGGGGAAAGACACCTTCAGCACAATGTGATTGCAGGGCTCCCCGACAGACTATCCAACATATAGTGAGGGAATGCACTAATAGAAGATACCCAGAAGATTTTAAGGACTTCCTCTGTGTAACAACGGCAGCTACTGACTGCATCTCCAAACTTGACATTAAACTGTGAAATGTTATTTCTGTTTTCCTCTTAGGTTTTATAATTGCTTCTTTTTTAAAAAAAAATGTTTTAACTGTTCTAACTTGTAAATATGAAGTGCTTTTAATTTTGTGTGTGACCAGCCATACGCTAAATAAATAAATATCAGGGTCTGTAATATTTTCCACAGTTACTTTTGTCAGAAATGCTATAAATAACACAATAGTGATAACACATGCCTTGTACGACAAAGCTGATGATTTGAAACCTGGCAGAATAATATATATCTTTTGAACCAACTATTTTTTTTAATCTGAGTTTCTCTTTTTAATAATCCATCTGTGTATTACTTGTTTTTTAAGTCTCTGGAAATAACTTGGGCGTGCACTGTGATTGCGCCCTTAGATGTAGCTATTGCACCTAAAGCAGAACCTAAATTAAAATGTTCACATCTACAGTACTAGCTCTATTAGTATGCGGCTTCATTCACCTTGTATCAGTTGTAGGTTCCAGATCATTTTTAAATTAAGCATAAAATAACTTGTAGCAATCCACGTAAAGCAACTAGGGCATGTGTAACTCAGCCCAAGCCTAAATGAATTGCGACAGTGCAATTTCTATGCGTTTAATTTAATAAAACCCCCACCAGAGATAATGTGATTTAGAGACCAGAGCCATCCATTATTATTTGGAGACAGTACAGTTTAAGGCAATCATAGCTAAATCATTCTATGAGTTTATAAGGAACTTTGTTTTTAATCAACTGGATTTGGGCCGCATTATTTTTCCCCCCTAAGTGACTGGAAATTGCTTCCTCAAGCATTTATTTGCTTTTCCACTCTTTTAATATAGAAAACAGCTGAATAAAGCATACATATAACAAACCACATGAAGCAACATTCAAATAACACTCAACGTCATGTACTGGGGGCTCACAATCTCAAATGATTGAGTCAGTTGATTTATGACTATGTTTTTAGTCTTTTCAACCATTTCAAAGGAGGCTGAGAGGCTTTCCCTCAGGAGGAGTAAAACACACTTGTCTATTGGGCCTGGCATCACAAATTCAGTAGGACTCTTCCCATAGCTACTTGTTACTATTCTTTTTCATTTTCCTAAGAGCCATAAATGTTAAAGAGGACATCTAATTATCAGGGGAGTAGTGTGCATGACAGGGATAGTTAGCTGATATGGATTGAGAAAGTTAGTTTAAATGGAAACAAGACAGGGTCAGTTTGGAGCTGGTTAATCAATCAATCAATCAATCAATCAATCAATCATCTGAGTCATTTAAGCAGCTTTTGGAATGTTCATGACATAGTTACTTATCCCCATGATTCACACGAGTAGGTTGTGTGAATAGAACCAAGATGTGTTCAAGTATATGAATGACACCTACCATTAAAATGATAAAGCAACAACCATGGGTAACTGAAACCAGATGTTATGAAAAGTCAATAACTTTATTTACTGTTAACTTATGATTATCCTTTTATGTTCAATAGGACATTTTTCTGAAATGTTCCTTCAAATGTAAAATAACATCACTTTAAAAAGTTAAGAAATTTGCTTTTCTGGTTTGGACAGCCAATCATTGTGGGCTGGCCATCTTATTTATCAAACATAATTATCACCACAAGTCAAAAGGAGATAGCAGCTGTCCCTGGTGCTGAAATAAAGATACTAAATCTCTCTAAGAAATAAAGATACTTCCTTATTTTTATTCTCCCAAGGACAAGAACCTGTCACTAATCATTGAAGAAATGATGTCTGTAAATAATATTGGCTTAATTTAGACATCAGAAAGTGCTATAGGAATATCTATATTAGGTGAAGAATACTATCTGATATTTAAATTGCACAGTCTAATTCTTCTCAATTCGTAGTTGGTAACTAATGTAAGGAACACATCACACATTGTGATGGCTTATTTTGCTTTTATTTTGCATAGTTCTGAAGTTCATTGAATAGGGGAGAAAGACTCATGTTACAAAGCAGTCCTTTGGTGTCCAGGAATTGTATTTAACATTTGGGGAGGGAAGGGACACAGCAAGCAGTAAAGGAGATGAGTCACACACATTATTTTAAAAGCTCTGTAGAGAGTTGACATTTTTTACTTTGCTTTTCTGCAAAGATGTTTTTCCTTACAATACAGTTTCATACAATTCCTTCTCAAAATGAACTGATTTTTTTTTACTATTATACAGATAAAATTCAGTGGCATAATCATAGGAGTTCATGGGCTAGCAAATATATATATTAAGGTTTGCATGGAGTTATTGGGTCAAAATGTGTACATCTATATACAAAAATAATATATTAATTTGGAATTATGAAGGCTACAATTCTAGGCATATACCAATTTAGTACTTTACAGATATATTGGATTTTTAACTGGAAATAATGAGAAAAATATATCTGTAGAGCACCAAGTTCAAGAAGGATGTTATATCTATCAAACTAGAAAGTGTTATCTATTTCTGGGCATGTGCTGAATTGCACTGTAAATGTGGTAAGCTTTTGGTAATGCAAGACTAGTTCTTTTTTTTCTTCTGCTCATCTACAAAACTGTACTATGTTACTGAACCATTTTTATTCTGAGAAGTCCCTGCAACTGAAGCCCAGAAACCAGTTCATGGAAGTGAATAGTCACTACTGGTTGATAGAATTAATTCTAGAAATGCATTTGTTTTAGTATTCTACCTCATCCTTCCTTTGGATAATAGTGAAGGCACAGTTCATCTTCAATTATCCTTGGTAATGAGACAGTGAAGATAATTAATACAAAGATGGCAAGGTTCTTCTGTCAAGTAAATATCATGGTAATGTCTTGAAACTTGCCCCTGCTGAAATGTTTAAGCCTATTCTGAAGTTTTCTCAATTACAAGTGCAGTGGATTCAGCCATAAGCCTAATTACAAAGGCTTCAATAACTTAATGAAGATTGACTGGTAGCTATTAGGAGGGCAACATTAACTTATTTACATATTATGGAAGTGCAACAGGCCACATATCAATCTACCCACTGAACAAGTGCTCAAGAAACAGTGCTAGCAGTCCTGTAATAATCATCTCCATCAAAGAAGAGAAAAGGAGGAGGAGGGGACAGAGAGGAGAGGATATAAAAGGAGGCGGTTTTGGCAGGAAAGGGATAGGGGGAAAAAGACGGAGAAAGAAAAAGGGATGGAGAAAGAGAAATGGAGCAGTGCACAGCCTTGGGAAAGGAACCAGTTGGAGCTGCACCAAAGAGAAAAGGAGGAGAAGTGGGGGGAGAGGAGAGGATATAAAAGGAGGAGGTTTTGGCGGGAAAGGGAGAGGAAAAAAAGATGGTGGGGAAAGAGAAGGGGACGGAGAAAGAGAGACAGAGAAGAGCAGAGGCTTGTTTAAGACAACCAGAGGGAGAGAAGGGGATAGAACAGTGCAAAGATTAATGTTAGAGAAACAGGCACAAGTTTCCCATTAAAAGTGTGGCAAGTGGGTGTACAGTTAGTCCTCAACCTACAGCCACAATTGAGCCCAAAATTTATGTTGCTAAGTGAGAAATTTGTTAAATGAGTTTTGTCCCATTTTACAACTTTTCTTGCCACGTTTGTTAACTGAATCACGGCAATTGTTAAATTAGTAACACGGTTGTGAAGTGAATCTGGTTTTCCCACTGACTTTGCTTGCCAGAAAGTAGCAAAAAGGGATTGCTTTCAGTTTGAGAAAGACGAACCCTTGTGTTGATTGGGATTGAGTAATATGAATTTATAATAGCCATTTTTGCTTTGCTCATTTAGGATCATACAGCTTTGAAGCTTACTCAGCACCCCTTTACCTTGGTTTTGGCACAACTGGGTCCAGCAAAAAAAAAAACACCACCAAAAACCTAAATGAGGTCCAATCTTAATAAGAATCAATGAAAGCAACAGTTGTAGGCTTGAATAATTTTGCATAAACCATTCAAAATAGGACTTCTTGATCTAAGATTTAATATTTAATGCTCCTTTCACCCGATTGTATGTAAGAAATGAAGGCAGTCTCTGGTTCCTTCTCAGTTAGGTATTCAGTCTCTTGATGTATCAAAGAAAGATATATTTGGAGGCTTGCCATTGGCTTTATTGCAAATGAAATAATATCAGAATCTGGCAATGAATCATGCTGCTAACCAGTAAAGGAATAAGATCTTCTCTTGAAACTTCTGTGCTTAAGCTAAGCTCCCACCACCACTGAAGGTTATTTTTTTCCAGAGGATGAATTTCTTGCCTCGTATACAAAGCTTCTGAAATCAGTAGAACCATCTGTTGATGCCCATTCAGTCTTCATCAAGTGAATGAGGTATAATCCCCAGAAGGTTTTGCTTTGAGTTGAGAAACCCTAACTTTCTCTTGTGTGCAAGAGGTTGTTATATTTGTTATACTTGCAACTTCAAAACTAGCTATTAATACAGTTTATTTGTGGTTTTGTTGTTATGACAAATCTGTAATCCCCAAGACTATTTTAAAAATTATTGACATCTAGACAAAAAAAGGAGCTCCATATAAGACTTACTCTTCAGCACTGCAATAATAAACATATGGCCCCTACTTCTCAGGGGTCTGCAGAGCTGATGTCATTAGCAACACAAGAACATATAAACAAATTACTTACCAACATAAATTAAGCATAGAAAATTATAATGGAATATATCACTGTTTATTGAAAAGCTTATATAGAAATTTATATAGATATATGTATTTGTGAATATACAACGTACGCTTTTGTTTGTATTCTCCTTCCTTCCTTCCTTCCTTCCTTCCTTCCTTCCTTCCTTCCTTCCTTCCTTCCTTCCTTCCTTCCTTCCTCTTTCTCTCTTTCACTTTCTCTTTCTCTGCTAGTATATGATGTTACACATCGCTATGCCTCTCTGAAATTCACAATGCAAATACTAAATGCTATAGAGACATCAATATAGTTTTAATCTCCATGATTCCCCTTTCTGTTGCTTTCTCTTTCATTATGCCCTCCCTTCTCATTTTTAATTATATTAAGTTGCCAGTTACATATCCAAGTTGCCTTCTAACATTATATAAATGCCTAGGTAGAAGATGCCCAAAGAAAATGGAGTGTTGTCGGACCTATAGTATTCCAGACTATAATTATATATTCCTCTAATGGGTTGACTTTATTATTAATTTCTGGTCAATCTGCCAGTTTCTTTGATTTAATGTGTCTTCTGTGACTGCATCTTGACTTAGAAACTCTGCTATTCACAATATAATGCACCATGAAATCAGATTCTAAAACTGTGGTTCATGAGTAAATTTAAGGAAGGTCATAATTTTTGGATGTTTTGACACACAAAGGCAAAATCCTATCAAAGCATGCTCTCCAACTTTTCCTGAATAAGCCAGATGAAAACAATTATCAAAGCAGAGACAGAAAGGAGCTGATAAATGTTTCTGCTCTGGCCCCTTCTCATATGACTAATTACGTGTTATGGATTAGCAGCCTAATTGTAGCCTACCGAGACACATAGATATTTTACAATACACACAGCCTTGATCAGTAGCGAAATGTGGGTCTCACATGAGCCTTTTTCAACCAAAACATAACTCAGGAGGTCGGCTAATGGTCATTCACCCATTCATTTGCAACCTGCCAGGATCCATGTGTCTTACTGAACCCCCTTGCATTTCAGAATCCCCCATTCATTGTATGAATAGACTAGCACAATGGTGGCGAACCTATGGCACGCGTGCCAGAGGTGGCACTCGGAGCCCCACCCCACCTCCTCCCATGGCCCCCTCCTCACCAGCATCCCCCCCCCAGAGGAGAGTCACCCCCAGGCACAGCCCATGTGAAGCAGCACAGCCAAGGACATGGTAGCTGGGCAGCGGGGACAAGACTCCGCCCTTGCGGCCCATCATGCACAGATGATGCTGTGGGACACAGGCAGAGGACCTGGCTGCCATGGTGCTGCTGGGCCACTTGGGTGATCTGTGGTGGGCCATGGAGATGGTGGGTGGCCCAGCGGCAGGGCGGAGTGGGGACAGGGGTGGGGGGCAGTTTCTGGGCACTCAGTCTCTAAAAGGTTCGCCATCACTGGACTAGCAGAAGTTCTGAGGGCAGCCAAGACCAATATAGTACACTGTCTGGGTGAGAAGGGGAAGAAAGCACAAGGACCATTCATTCACCTTTCAGCCAGACCTCATCATAACCTCTGGGTTACCTGTCATTATGTCAGCTTCACAGATGTCTGTGCTGGCGCAGCCGTTTTCACATCTATGAAACAGCCTTTTGCTCAGGGTGGAACTCAAATCAATCCATTTACAGGAATGGTCGTGAATGAATGGTCTTGAATGAATCCTCGTGGACAATCACTTAAACATGAGTCAGCAGCCAAAAAAAGCTAATACCACCCTAGATGAGTTCAAATCACCAGGACCAGATGGATTATACCCTAAGGTTCTGAAGGAACTGGCAGATGTCATCTCAGAACCACTGAACTATATTCTTTCAAAGATCCTGGAGCACTGGGGAACTACCAGGGGACTGGAAAAGAGCTGATGTAGTTCCCATCTTCAAAAAAGGAAAAAAATGGATCCAGGAAACTACAGACCTATCAGCCTGAACTCAATATCTGGGAAGATTCTGGGAAAAATAATCAAGCAACAAATCAGCGAACACCTAGAGGTGAACAAAGTCATTACCAAAGCCAACATGGGTTTGTCAAAAACAGATCATGCCAGACAAATCTTATTGCATTCTTTGACCAGGAAACAAAATTAGTGGACCAGAGGAATGCTGTGGATATAATTTACTTGGACTTCAGCAAGGCATTTAATAAAGTAGACCACAACCTACCACTTGATAAGATAGAAAAATGTGGGTTAGAGAGCATCACCACCAGATGGATTCGTAGCTGGCTGACCGGCCATACTCAGCATGTGGTCCTCAATGGAACTGCATCTACATGGAGGAAAGTGTGCAGTGGGGTGCCCCAGGGCTCTGTTCTAGGCCCAGTGCTCTTCAACATCTTCATCAATGATTTGGATGAGGGGATAGATGGGGAACTCATCAAATTTGCAGACAATACCAAGCTGGCAGGAATAGCCAACACTCCAGAAGATAGGTTTAAGATACAGAAGGATCTTGACAGACTTGAACATTGGGCACTATCAAACAAAATGAAATTCAATGGTGAAAAAAAAAGTAAGGTTCTACATTTAGGCAAGAAAAATCAAATGCACAGGTATAGTATAGGGTGTACCTTGCTCAATAGTAGTAACTGTGAGAGAGATCTCAGAGTCCTAGTGGACAATCACTTAAATATGAGCCAGCAGTGTGCTGCAGCTGCCAAAAAAACCAACACAGTGCTAGGCTGTATTAACAGAGGGATAGAATCAAGATCACGTGAAATACTAATACCACTTTACTATGCCTTGGTAATAGGGACGCGGTGGCTCAGTGGGTTAGGACGCTGAGCTTGTCGATCAGAAGGTCGGCAGTTTGGCGGGTCGAATCCCGAGTGCCGCGTAACAGAGTAAGCACCTGTTACTCGTCCCAGCTTCTGCCAACCTAGCAGTTCGAAAGCATGTAAAAATGCAAGTAGAAAAATAGGGACCACTACGGTGGGAAGGTAACAGCGTTCCGTGCGCCTTTGGCGTCTAGTCATGCCGGCCACATGACCACGGAGATGTCCTCGGACAAGCGCTGGCTCTTCGGCTTTGAAACGGAGATGAGCACCGGCCCCTAGAGTCGGAAACGACTAGCATGCATGTGCGGGGGAACCTTTACCTTTACCTTACCTATGCCTTGGTAAGGCCACACTTGGAATACTACATCCAGTTTTGGTCACTACGATGTAAAAAAGATGTTGAGGCTCTAGAAAGAGTACAAAGAAGAGCAACAAAGATGATTAGGGGACTGGAGGCTAAAACAAATAAAGAATGGTTGCTGGGATTGGGTATGTGTAGTTTAATGAAGAGAAGGACGAGGGGTGACATGATAGCATTGTTCCAATATCTCAGGGGTTGCCACAAAGAAAAGGGAGTCAAACTGTTCTCCAAAGCACCTAAAGGCAGGACAAGAAGCAACAGATGGAAACTAACCTAAGAGAGAAGCAACCTAGAACTAAGGAGAAACTTCCTGGCAGTTACAACAATTAATCAGTGGAACAACCTGCTTCCAGAAGCTGTGAATGCTCCAACACTGGAAGTTTTTAAGAAGAGACTAGACAGTCATTTGTCCGAAATGGTATAGGGTTTCCTGCCTGAGCAGGGCGTTGGACTAGATGACCTCCAAGGTCCCTTCCAACATTGTTGTTGTTATAAATTGACAATCCAGTTTTGGTTACCACATTACAAAAAAGATATTGAGACTGGAAAAAGTACAAAGAAGAGCAACTAAGATAATTAAAAGCCTGGAGATTAAAACATATGAAGAACATTTGCAAGATTTGGGTTTGGCCAGTCTAGAGAAAAAAAAGACTAAGGGGGACATGATAGCAGTATTCCAGTATTTGAGGGGCTGCCACAAAGAAGAGGGGGTCAAATTATTTTCCAAAGCAACAGTGGGCAGGACAAGAAGCAATGGATGGAAGCTGATCAAAGAGAAAAGCAACCTGGAATTAAGGAGAAAGTTCTTGAGAACAATTAACAGCTTGCCTTCAGAGGTTGTGGGTGCTTCATCACTGGAGGTTTTTAAGAAGAGAGGGCTGGACAAGAAGACCTCCAAGGTCCCTTCCAGCTCTATATTGATTGATTGATTGATTGATTGATTGAATGCTTTTACACTGAACAGGACTTAGGCTTTAATCCTACCTGAATTAGGTGCTTCATCACTGGAGTTTTTAAAGGAAAGACTGGACAGCCTGCTATCTGAAATGATATAGGGTCTTCTGCTTGAGCAGAGGGTTGAACTAAAAGTCCTCCAAGACCTTCCAGCTCTATTCTGACTGATGTGGTGACTAGAATCTGCAGTCTCCAACCCCTGGAACTGAAATCCACCTGTAGGTCTTTAACCCATCTTAACCCAAAGGAGGCAGTATTTATTCTGCAGAATCCAGACATGCATCCTTGGTTACTCAATAATCTTTACTATTGGGCATCACACCTTTTGTTCTGACATGCTCAAACACAGATACATCACAGGTGGGTTAAAGGTCTTGTTGGAGGCTTTCCAAGCCTTGAATAGTCTTCCTCAGAAATCCCCATGCCCCAAACCACTCAACTCCTCCCAAGGAGTTCACAGTTCAGCTCAGGAACAAACCCAGCAGGAGTTCACATGCAAGACAAGTCCATAAGGCAGAGGAAAGGCTAAGGAAAGTCTGTGAAGCAAAAACAAGTCAGTGAGGCACAGGCAAAGTCTGTGAAGCAAGTCCAGAGGTCAAGACATGAGCCAGGTCCAAGGTACACAGTTCGAGTCAGGAAACAAGGTTCAAGGAAAGAGGCACAGAGGTTTGACAAATTCAAGGCAAGAAAATGGATGTGTTGTTCCCAGCATCATATCACTCCACTTGCTGAGCTAAATAGCTGCTCCCCAGTGCAGCCCATCAAGAGGAGCAAGGCTATTACCTTGCAAGTAGCCTGGCTAACCTTCATTGTGTTTGCCTCCACTCAGTCCTACATGCTCTTGGATCGGGAGGAGGAAGTATTTTTTTCTCATCTCTGCTAGCGAGCTGCAGCTGCATGCCATCTCCTCCTGAAGCCCCTGGGCTTCAGAAAGAACCCAGCTGTGCCTCTCCTGTCCCAAGCTCAGCCAGCCACTCATCTGGTCTCTCCTCCTGTGATTGCTCCACTGTGCTTGGCCTCACCACTCCTGACTCAGAGCCTCTGGCAACTTCCAGACATTCGTTCACATCTCCTCTGATGTGCCTGGAACTGGTTCTTCCTTATCCAAAATGGCATCCAGAGGGGAATCTGGAGAAGCAACCGGGAAAGCCATCTCACTTTTGAGTCTCCAGCCAACCTCTTCCCACTGTCCAAATGACCTGACTCTTACCTAAGGAAGAGATTGCAAACAAAAACTTTATTCCACCGAAAAAAATGACACAGCGAACTCTCCCTTAAATCCCGTGTACTCCATCAATGTACCTTGGTGGGTTTTATACAATACTTTCCATCAATTATACGTCACAAGATAACCCTTTAAAGTAATTCCTGCTTCCTTTACAGTAACCTTCACCATATTAAGCACAAATACACTAAACATGTTCCTAAGCTTAACCACAAAACTTTGATAAATAACACATCAGCAGTACTGTACATAACTTTCCTTAATATACTTTCCATTGTTCTAATGCAGAGGTGGCAAACTCAGTTTCATTAAGGGCCACATCAGCATTGTTGCCCTCAAAGGGCCAGGTGAGTGTGGCTGGGTAGGGTTGGTTGGTGGGTGGGCATAGCCACCTCAGTATGGCCAGCTTGATGTCGCTCATGTCAAGGGGAACCTGTGGGGGGCCAAGCAAGACTAAGAGAGGGGATCTGGACATCTCCAGCGGAGGAAGGTAAGACCAGGTCAGGTTCCAAAGCGTTGTTCACCAGAGGAGCCTTGCTGTCCCCCAAGGAGAGCGAGTTCAGCAGCAGCAGCAGCCTCAAGGAGGAGGTAAGCATGGCTGGTTGTCCCTTTGGGGAAGTGGGACTGGGCTGGGCTGTGGGGTCCTGGTACCCTGGGAACTTGAGGGTTGGGCTGGGTGCTTGCCTTCCACTGCACAGGGCTCCAGGCAGCCTTGGGAACTGTCAACACTAACTGTGCACCTGGTCCACGCCCGGCCTCCTCTCTGTTCAGATCGTGGCGTTCCTTCAGGGCTCGGGGCTCAGCCATCCTTCTCCATGGGGTGATTTGTGCATTGCCAGGCACCCAACCATTCCAGGCCATGGCTTTGCATCTGACATGAGTGCCACTTTCCCCTCTCCAACCATGCCATGTGGCGGAGAGGGCAACCCGGAGCCGGCCCCTGCCAACACTTAGCAATTTTGCTTTGATTTTAAGTTTATAACTTTTTAATTAACTTCACTTTAATCCTTCCATTCAGTATCTGGTCTTCCAGTTGTCTGAAACTATGCTGCATATGCAGCCTTGTTCCCTGGGAAACTTGAACCTTCTCCCAGGAATCTCAGGCCTCTTTCACCACAGCAGCAATATCTCTGTTGGCAGAATAGCCAATAAATACTCTACAAATGTCAGTTTCTTCCTGATTTGCTACCCTTGTTGTTGGCAGGTGATTTGCAAAGACCTTTTAAGCTTTCACAGCTTCATGTTTTTTTAAAAAAAGTGTTGAAATAGCCAACTGGGAGACTTTAGGAATAGCTTGTATCTAAGTTTTCCATAAAATAATGCTCTTTCCATAGAGACAAACTCTCCCTACATCCACTTTCATTTTTTTCAGTTCACGTATTTGCCTTTTAAATTGCTTAAATATTTTGCTTAATTGTTTTTGATTGTTAAAAGTACACAGTGTTGAACAGAAAAACCAACTTCAAAGCTGATGTACAGCACTGAAGCTTCATCAATTACATAGATTTACTATACAGCATTTTTGCAAATGTCCCATAATCCTTATCAATTTGCATATTTTCTTTACCTCCAACTCTCATTCTGCCATGCATCCTTGGGAGATAAAATACTCTAAGTACCATCTCGGCTTTTGCTTACTATGGTTTGTACCTGATAGATGGTGTTTTTGCATATGTGCTTTTGTATTAGCTTTGACTCCTGGCAACTAACTGCCTGGACAAATCCCTGCAGGATTTCAGAAGTGGTTTGTCATTATCGCCTTCCTAGGGCTGAGAGTGAGTGACTGGCTCAAGAGCACCAGCTGGCTTTGTGCCTAAGGCAGGACTAGAACTCAAGGTCTCCTGGTTTCTAGCGCAGTGCCTTAACCAATACACTAAAGTAGCTCTTTGAAGGATGGTCTACATCAAGTTAATTATTTCAGGAGGATGCATCCATTTCTACTAGCTGTCTCTTTTGTCATAGCATCATTAGTCTTACGTGTGGCATATGCTAAGTTGCATGAAGAAAGTCAACTCTCATTTTACTGGGGAAGGTAGAAGGAAAGTGTAGCTTCTTGTGTGGGTGGGAGAACTTGTCAATGCTGAGGATGATTCAGCTAACAAAACTTCAAGAAGAAAATAATATCTTACAATCACGAAACTCTTAACTGGGCTCACAGCAGTGGCTCGACATGAATAATCTCACAATACTCTCATGGATCTTCTCCTTGTGATTCTTAAATTTCTACTCTTCAAGACCTACCTGCATTTGATGTTAGATTGCAGCAACAGAAGGTTTGGAACTGGCCATTAGCTTACCTGTTAAAGTTATTCATAATTGTTTTGATTTTTGAAGTCAAGTCTGAGATTTAGGCACAACGTTCACTGGACAATTTGGTTTTCCTTCTAGGGCACTTTACATTATTGGTAGCAGAAATGTACTCAATGAGTAAATTATAACTTCTTGAAATCCTGCTAAGAAGAATAACAGTAGAGTGAGAGATCCTCACTTTTTCTACTCAGGTTCTTTGTTATTAAGAGAGATCAATGTTATCAGTAGACTTGCTTTAACATGGACCATGAATACATTTAGAAAAACGTACATCTGGACATATTCCCAAATGATGCTAGGCCTCTTTCCATAAAACTGAAATGATTTGTGCAAAGAAACAAAACCCATTCTTGATTCTTCAATAACTAGCACTTCATCATTCCTCAATTTTTCAGTATGATTGCCTAACAATAAGTCCTACAGTGCTAGGAAATTTACCTTTGGAACAATTCCACTCTTGAATAAAGTTTGTATTGTTGTTCTATGGATCCACAGCATGGCCTCATGAAAAAAAAACAACTTCATAGCTGAAGAATTGTTCCTATTTGGCCTGCCAGCATTTTAATACCTTTTGAGAAACTAGAAGCAAAATTGGTAGTTTAAGATCAAGGAATGAATGCAAAATGCATGAAGCCTTTATTTATCCGCTGAGGTTTTCTTTAAGATTAAAAGATGCAGACAGTGAGCACCAGTCAGGTGTGGTTTGTTCATGCATTCCCACTTCCCAGATGGTGAAATGTGATAGGCCATCTCTCCCCCTCTTTTGAGTTACTTAATGTGAATAGTTGAGTTGAGGGCAGTGATAAATGAGCTGGTGCTACAAAGATTCCTTTTGCTTTCAGCAGCTCTTGCTCCATCTCAATTAATTTTTAAAAAATCCATTTAAGAGCTTCATAAAAGTATAATCTGTGGCACAGTTCAGGGCTGCTTAAAGAATTCCAGCTCATTTATGCCAGTTGCACTGGTAACCCATCCATCTCTGCTGATCAAAGTGATGAATAACAGAGGAATTCCCTGACCTAGAAGTCATACAGCAGATGACACCCTACTTCTCAAAACTCGGATCATGTAGCATGTGGTTAAATTGTTCACCTCTTTTTTAGGGCATGGCTCTTCTTTTTTTCCAGGTATTGTCAATGAAGCAATGAAGCAATACTTTGATCCAATAGAGCTTTGACAACCAGCAGGGAACCAGCATCCAATTCTTATTCAATTCCACCCACCCCCCACCCCCCCCAAGCCTTTCTCTGAGCCACAACCAAGTTAAGGGCATCTGTTTGTATGCTTCTTTTTAAAAGAATGTTGTAATAGTCACCAGACTGAGTCAGGGTCAGAAAAGGAGTTGATATTTAAATACTAATGAACTGTTTAACAATGTCTGCTTTCTTCTCCGCTAATTTAACCTCCATCTGTGTCTCAATCCCACATTAAGGAAATTTGTAAAATACATAGATTGAGGAAAGAAGAGAGAGCAAAGGTTCTTGTCTGTGTCTTATATTATTAGAACTCAGGCCCAACTAGTGTAATTGATTAGGAAGAAATTATAGGAGATTCAAAGAGGGGAAAAAATGTAGGATGTAAAAAAAAGAAGGATGTACTCAAGCCACACATATGCCTCTTACTGTTGTCTAATTGTCAGAGGAGGAAGACATTCTGGGAAATAATTTTTCTGCGTTTTATGGATTCTGTAGATCACGCTGGTTGGGAGATTCTGACAGCTGAATTTCACCCATCTTAAAGTTGCTGAGGTTGAGAAATGCTGCTGTACATTATTACATTTCCAGTCCAATAGGCAACAGATCAGCAGACAAAGAGGACTGTGATACCACCTAATAGAGTGGGAAACGTTCTGTCTTAATCCATTTTGTAGGGACCATCACTGAACATTTTCAAAAAATTCTCAGGCTGCAGAAAGAGAAAGCGCTGAGCTTCCCTCTTGCTGAATAATGTGTCTATGTGAGAAGAGTTTCGCCACCATGCCTGGATAGCAAGAATTCAGATAACCACTAGATGGCAAAAAAGAGAAAAGATACAGAAAGTTCTAGCTCATTATTGCCATCTAGAGGTGGTCTAGATTTTTGTAATACAGAGAATATTGTAGGATCACCATATTTGGGCTACAAAATATATACTTAGCATTTTCTGTATGCTTTCTGATGAGAACAGATTATTCTCAGCAATCCCAGATTTTTTAATAGGAAAGAAGAATTAGAATTTACTTCAAAACATGTTGAGGATGCCAGACTGATCTGGCCTTGCTTAACTTACATTGTTTTTAAAACTCTGTTTTTAGATCCAAATAGATTACCAATAATAACAAACTATAGTTTAAATGAGCAAGGGTTATATGAACACATTGCATGATATTCACTTTAGACTCATTTTCATTCTGTTCTGAACTTTCATTGATTCCTAAAGTTTTGTGCTGAGCTAGACTTACTGGTGATATGTCTGGCATTTAGGCTGGACATGATCCAAAATATTTTGGTGCCTAAGGGAGAAAATTCAAAAAGTATCATTCGGTTGCTGCTATTATAATAAAAAAAGCTAATAGTTAAGAAGTCATTGCTAAGGTTAGCCTGATCCTTATTTGTTTTATTTATTTGCTTGCTTTTAAAAATTTATTGATTGACTTTTAACTAAAATGAACCCAGAGGGATGGAGAATAAAATGGGGAAAAATGGAGAATAAAAAGTAACCATAAATATTTATTTATTTATTTATTTATTTTTATTTAATTCCATTTATATCCCGCCCTTCTCCGAAGACTCGGGGCGGCTTACAAGCTTAGCAGTAGCCTTCATTCTATGTATATGCCTGCTTATTAGGGCTTTCACACACACCCCAAGCGGCATTATTACAAAGTCAGCTTATTGCCCCCAACAATCTGGGTCCTCATTTTACCTACCTCGGAAGGATGGAAGGCTGAGTCAACCTTGAGCCTGGTGGGACTCGAACCTGCACTAATTGCAGGCAGCTGGTGTTACTTAAGGAGGCATTAGCCCACTGCTCCACCAAGGAGTAGTGTTATTCTAGACTTGTATTTCTATGATGATGGGGAACAGCTTAGGGATACGATACTGCTTTGTCTACAGACATTTCCAGATTTTGTCCTTGGCATCTCCAGGTAAAGTTAAGAATATTATTTAATTATTAAATTTATATAATCATACTAATAAGAAAATAATATGGAAGTATGGATACTTACAGCTAGGATAGCCTGGATATCTCTCATCTAACCACATTTAATCCCACTTGACTTTTTCACAGATGCAGTGAACAACAACTGAGATGGAAACTACTTCATTATTTTTATTTTTAAAGTTAGTCACTTATACTTTCCCCTTTATAACTTTATCTGTGCAGCAGATGGCGATTAGATGATTCTCCGGTAAGTCTCCAGAAATGCAACAGATACCATTTTAACCAGTCAGCTGCTTCTGTGCACCACCTCCAAAAGTGTAGGCAATGGTTTTTCTTCTTAAAACATTAAAATAGATGAAACAGATGCCCTTCCAATTATATTACAAACAGCTGCCTAGTATACCTTTATGAATGTTTTTTTATTATTAACAAGCTTTCTTGTCTGCAGAAACACAACATGATGTACAAGAATGATAGCGAAATCGACTTCCGGTGGCTCCGCGGCGCCGGAGACAGCCTTCCCGGGCTGCCCGCGGCTCAGCTGTGTGATTTTTCGCCCGAAACAGCGCCGATCAGCTGTTCGGGCGAATTTGAAGCCCCCTCCTCGGGAGAAGAGGAGGGGGTGAGCCCCCAGGTAGGGGTTGAGTTCTCCGGGGCCGCCTGAGCTTGTAGCTCGGGCGGCTGAAGGATTGAACTCCCCCGTAGCCTGGGCTGCTCCCAGCTGGCTAGCGTCTCTGCTCCGGACTTTATGGAGCAGAGCCAGGCGTCTGCGACCATCCCTGCTTGAAGGAGAGACTATGAAAGGAAAAGAGCAGGCAGAGCAGTACAGGAGGGAAAGATGAAGAGATGAAGAGGATTATTTTATCTTACTCTCAAGCTTGATGGACTTTGCTTAAAACTTAAAGTGAAAGTGCGTCACAATTATAAGTAAAAGATGGCGGCTAAACCTCCCCCTAGAACTTTTCGGAGTGCTGGAAATTCTCCGGTGCAACAACAATCATTACTGCAGGCGTTGCATTCTCCTGATGTATTGACATCGAAGGATCTTGAAAAACATACCCAGTTAATTTTGGAGTCAATGGGTGCTAAATTTGTACAGATGGAGGAGAAATTGGAGAAATTGGAGCAGAGAATGGAAGAAAGGATGGAGCAGAAACTTAGAGAGATGAAGGTAGACATTTTGTCCTCAGTGCATAAAGTAGCTAAATGTGTGGAGGTGCTGGATGACCAAGTGGAAGACTTGACTCAAAAGAATGCTATATTAGAAGCAAAAGTATTGGAAATTGAAGATTTAAAAGACAAAATGGATAGCGAACAGAGTCTGGCTCAATTTTACCAGATGCAGTTTGCTGTTAGAATTAGAGGCCTAAAAGAGAATATTAAAGAAGATTTAAAGCAGCTGGTTTCTGAGGCTTTTGAGGGGGTATTGAACTATCCAGCATCTGAAATAAAACAAGGCATGGACAAAGTGTTTCGTGTGAATTCGTGGATTGCTAAGCAGAGAAAGTTGCCTAGAGATGTGGTGGTTTATTTTGTAAAAAGGGAAATTAGAGATGAAGTTATACAAGCTGCCTATGATACTAAAGTTGTGATTGTTGGTCAAGAAGTTTTGGTTCTAAAAGAAATTCCTCCAAAGATTTTAAAGAGAAGGAAGGACTTTATATTTCTTGTGCAAGAGCTCAAGCTAAGAGATATAAGGTTCAGATGGGAGATCCCAGCTGGGTTGAGCTTCATGTATGACGGCAAAAGGTACTGTTTGGGTACTGTGAAGCAAGCGCATGATTTTTACAACAATGTTTTAAAAGCAACCCCATCAACACTTCTGGAAGCTGCAGAGGGATCTGGAGAAGGAGAACATCAAGAGGATGAAGATGGACAGATAGACGAGAAGGGTACAGGAGGAGATCAAGCTGCAACTCTTTTGGATGATCCTAGAGAACAGAGGGTGACGCGTGCTGCCTTAAAACGCTCAAAAAAGATAAAAAAATAAGACCAGTAGAAATCTATGGAACTTCCACAATGTACTTATAGTTAAGTGGTAGTTGTGCTTTTAAGAGTTTTGGGATGATATGTATGGTAACAGAATTTTTAATTTGGAATTAATGGACAATTTACTACAGAGGAAGAGGAAGAAACTTTTGTGGGTTAATGTGGGTTAATTTGTCTAAGAACTATCTATTATAGACTATTTTGGCTAGAGAGGTTAATAGGGATAGGTGCTTGTGATATGTAAGTGAGAATATGTTTAGGTAATAGTGAATTGTGGAAGAACATAGATGGGAATGATGCTAGTTTTCTTTTATTTTAGTTCTTTATACATATTTAGTATTGTTAAGGATTGGTTTACTCTATATAAGCTAGAGAGTGATGGATTTAGAGTTTATAATTGTTAGTATATGATTGTTTATGATTGCTTTTTAGATATATACCTTGTATTTTGCTCTGGGAAGGCGGGGGGGGGGGAGGGGGGGAGGAGGGGAAGTAGAGGGGGGGGAGGCAGGGGAGGGAGGAGGGAGAGGGGGAGGGGGGGAGATAGGGGGGAGGTAGGGAGGGGAGGAGGGAGGGGGAAGGGGGGTTTTTTAAAGGAAAATTGTATTTTAAAACTTTTCAATAAAAAAAAAAAAGAATGATAGCGAAATCATAGAGAAGTGTGTCTACTCAGGAGAAAATGTAATGAAGTTCAATATGACCTCTTCTCAGATGCAGATGCAGATTTCACTTAATGAAATATTAAAAAAAAGAAATGATTCTTATAGAAAAAGGTAGGCAAACAAGTTGAAATGAAATACTTGAACTGTCAACCAAGTATTGGAGAGCATGTTCAACAGGCATCATTTAATCAGACCTCAAAAGCAAACCTTAACTGAAAAGGAATTATTACCAGTTCTGCTTTGGCATATAAAATGGAGGCACCATCTGATTATCGATTTAGGCATCACAGTGTCTTCAACCAGTGCTAAGGCCATCAGGTAAATCCCCATCAAAAGAATATCTTAGAAAACCATCTGAGGCAAATGGGAAATACTTAAAATCCAGAGGCTTGCTAAAATCACAGAACTTTCAATTCTCCTCAAAAGAGAGGCACTTCATATTTAAGAATCTCAATATGAACATTGAGAAGATCTGTTATTGGTGCTCACCCACCCAAACTTGCAGAAGCTCAGCATCTGGAAGAAACTCTTAGTGCCAGTTTCACTGCTACGTAGACACAGTTAGGAGTAAATGTCACCTGAGCTGCTCTGGCTACAAATTGTTTAAAGTTTTTAAAAGTTCATGTCATTCTTCAAACTGAACCTGGAGACAAATAAGCAGGCAATGCAAATCTTGTACAACTGGGATAATACCTCTTGGTCAAAGTAAAATAAAAATAATGATGGCTATGGACTCACTAAAAGCAGGTTCTCAAGACAATTGTTTCAAACCTTCTGCACCAAATCAAAATTTAGTGCAGAATTCATTATCGATCATGACAATTGTTTTAATTCTGCCATAAAATATTACACCACTAGTAAAAAAATCAATGAATAGCTTTACTCCTGAAATGCTAAACATTGGAGAGGAAAGGAGAGTATAACATTAGGGAGTGAGAATAGCTGGCTCAATAGTAGTAACTGTGAGAGGGATCTCGGAGGCCTAGTAGACAATCACTTAAATATGAGCCAGCAGTGTGCTGCAGCTGCCAAAAAAGCCAACACAGTGCTAAGCTGCATTAACAGAGGGATAGAATCAAGATCACATGAAATGTTAATACCACTTTACAACGCCTTGGTAAGGCCACACTTGGAATACTGCATCCAGTTTTGGTCACCACGATGTAAAAAAGATGTTGAGACTCTAGAAAGAGTTCAGAGAAGAGCAACAAAGATGATTAGGGGACTGGAGGCTAAAACATATAAAGAATGGTTGCTGGAATTGGATATGTCTAGTTTAATGAAGAGAAGGGCGAGGGGTGACATGATAGCAGTGTTCCAATATCTCAGGGGTTGCCACAAAGAAAAGGGAGTCAAGCTATTCTCCAAAGCACCTGAAGGCAGGACAAGAAGAAACAGATGGAAACTAACCAAAGAGAAAAGCAACCTAGAACTAAGGAGAAATTTCCTGACAGTTAGAACAATTAATCAGTGGAACAACTTGCCTCCAGAAGTTGTGCATGCTCCAAAATTGGAAGTTTTTAAGAAGAGATTGTACAACCCTTTGTCTGAAATAGTATAGGGCTTCTTGCCTGAGCAGGTGGTTGATTAGAAGACGTCCAAGGTCCCTTCCAACTCTGTCATTCTATTCTATTCTCTTCTGTTCTGATCTATTCTATTATTCAATTCTATTAAAATTCACAATTGTAATTTGAATAGTAGGCATATTAATTATATCTATTAATTAGAAACAAAAGTATTGATCTGTGATATTTGATAATCTATTGAATTCATCACCACATGATGTAGTGATTACTATTAACTTGAAAAGAGGATTGGATAAATTCAAGCAGAACAAGTCCATTAATTTGGGAACTTGTTTTTTTTAACATACATCCTTTATTTTAGAAAATGATAAAATACAGGCAAAATATAATAAGATATGGTGCAAGAACAAGGTTAAACAACCCTTAAACCTAAGAATAATTTAAAAAGGAAAAAGGGAGGAAGACTCACATTATTTATTAAAAGTATAGTGACTGGTTTACTAAAAATATCATGTGATACTGTAGTAGCATCAGATACAATATATTATTGAAAAATACAAAACCTGTGACAAATAAGAACATATTACTTCATCCTTTGATTAAAGGAAAATATTGGTTTTTCCAGGGTGAATAAGATACACATTTCCAAAAGCCATTCCTTAACATCTGGAATAATATGATTTTTCCAATTTTCCAATATGATGTTTTAGCTCTCCCTTCCCTCTCCTGCACAGTAGAATCACAATTTCTCATAAGCAATCAGATCCCAAAGGTCTGATATATAATGCAACATCATGTTAACATGGACATTCAATCTTACACTGAAGTTGGAGGACAGCATATGCCTTCATAAATATTGAACAACCTGTGGTGTACATTATCACCTTCTGCCTACCAGCATCCCAGAGATGTCTGCTTGGCCAATGCAAGAAAGAATATGTTGGATCAAGATAGATTTGGAGGTGATATATAATGTTCCTAAGTATTATGCCTCAACTCCATATTTATGCATTATCTTTTCTCCCTAAAAATACCTGGAAATTTTCTAGATGCTCTAAGCACACTTAGATTAAATAAAGCATTCATCTATATTTATACATGGGAGAGAAAGTTCATATTGAAATCAAGTTGTGGTTTTAGCATAATCTTCTGTTATAAACTTGTTGTCCCGATTGCTAATACAAATTACGCCAACTTTCTTTTTTTCAAATTTGAGGTCTGAAATTACTAACAAAACAATGTTCAATAGAATCTTACATATCATATAAAAAATTGTGTACTGATTTCCTAAAATCTATTTTGAAATTGCATTGATTTGCTACCTTCAAATTAATCTTGCCTCTGGGCAACTGCACGAAAGGTCTATGAAGATGACCTTGGCAATATTGCAGAAGTGGTTTGTCGTTGCCTTATTCTCGGATAATTTTGGACTTCCCAGTCTAGGGTTGACAGAAAGCTACTGGCCCAAAGTCACACCGTGGCTTCTGTTCTTAAGGGAGAACCAGGTCTCTCTGCTCCTAAACCAGCACCTTAACTACTATACCATGCAAGCTGTCAGGAATAACAATTATTGGAGAAAATAAGCTTGGAAAATCCTAATGTTTTTGTTTGGCTTGGCACCCACCCTTTACTACTTAAAGACATACGTATGCCTGGCCATTTGAATTGTTTAACAAGCCAAGAAATCTTGACTTAACATCACGTGTGAATGAATCAATATAATCAATGCAATGCATGACTCATTTAAAGCTTTTATTTTCAGAAGGACATATCACTGGTTTTCACGCTGTTTGTCAAACAAATGGTTTTGCTGATCCTACATATTGGTGCCTGAAGTATCTCCATTTTCCTAGCAGCTGGCTGGCATTTTTGTGGCAATCAAGCTTAATGGGGGCTTTTGTATAGCTGTGAGTGGGCATTGAGTTTTTGTAGCTATTAACAAAATAGGCAAAGCTGCTTAGAAAATATTTATAAGTTGAGGTGTACAATTACTGGCAGATGGGGGTGGAGGAAAATTGCTCCACTGTCTCTGGTATACGTGAAACTTATGTTACCATCTATATTGATGACAATTTGCTTGAGGTCCCCACAAAACAAGAATCTCCTGCTTCAGCTTCTCTGTTACCATTGTTTTCTTCGCCAGCTCGAACTTGGTCACTTGAACTTCACATATACTAGATCTGAATGAAAAATATAATCCCCATAACTTTCATTTAAGTAGTGAATTTTAATAAATAAAACAGAAAAATAATTATAAATTGAGTCTTTTGCTACCATATTTGCTTTTTCACATAATCTTTACCAGGGCTTTTTTTCTCATAGAATGCTCAGAATGGAGTTCTGGCACCTTTTTTGGATGGAACCTTGTAGGGTAGGCAAGGTGGGTTGTATGACATATGTGAGTTCCGGCACCTTTTTCTTTTACAAAAAAAGCACTGATCTTTACCATCGTCTAATCTACACCCTTCTGCCAATGATTGGTAAAAAGATAAAATTAAACCTCCATATTTCAAAACTTCATTCAGTTTCTTACAATTCTTTCCACTTCTTCACTTGAATCAAACAGATGACACAAAGATAATTCCTTCAGTTTCTTACGTGAAATGTGTTGTTGTTATCAAACTGACCATTTTGTTCTTAATTATACAAATCAGCTTGTTTTGGTTCACCATCTTTACATATTTTGGCCCTACAATGCACAATATTCACATCAATACAATCCTCACCATAAACAACATTTACCCAGTTATGAATTTCAATTGGGAAACCTTCGGCAGTAAAAATAAATAAATAAATTACTGTGTATTGTTTAAACTACATTGACAACTACTTGCTGCAGGCTTCCATTTCATAAACAGTAGCAATAAGACAGACCTTACTTTCCAATTGCAACTGAGTCCAGCAACCCCATCACTAAGTGACAAGACTGTAAAGTGACACGTCATGTGACTGCTGACTTACAACATCCAATCTGGCTGCAGCAGTGAAGCAAATCACATATTGTTGTAAAGTGTAAAGTCACATGACCTCAATTTATGACTTTCTGCTGGCTTTGCTTGTCAGAAGCTGGTTTGGAAGGTTGCAAATGTTGATCATGTGACTGCAGAATGTTGCAACCATCACAAAAATACACCAATTGACAAGTGCCCAAATTGTGATTGTGTGATTGCAGGGATACTGCAACAGCCACAACTTCAAGGCCCAGTTGTAAAACTCCTTTTCAATGCCATTATAACATCAGTCACTGAACAATTTGTCAGTAAGTGAGAACTACCTTTTGTACCATAATTTCTAGCATATCAGTACTGCCATCTGTTGGCAACTTCTACTATTAGGAGCATTACTTTTCATTCAACCTTCATAGTTCCTTGTGGAAGAAAAACAGCTCCCAGTAACTATATCCATCCAAGTCCCACAAATTCTATTACAAGTACTGTATGTGTAGTTACTGACTGGAATCATTTGGTTGACTAATGTAATTATTTTGCTTTATATATTCTATGATCCCAATCTTTGCAAATTGTAAACCATGGTTTATAGCAGGAACAGATAATGTGCATCCTTTGAGATACTATTGGACCAGAACTCCTATTAGTCCAAGCTCTTTTAGCCAGTAGTGAGGAATGATTGCAGTTGCTGTCTAACAACATGGGTCCTCTTTTTATGCCCCCTCACCTTTATGGCACTGAATGTTGTATGAATCCAGGCATTTCTGATTTATTCTGTAAACAAAAGTTTAAAAAGTCATGGCTTAGTGAACAGTAGAAATAAAATCATCATGCACAAAACAGTTTTTGAGAAATCATGTGAAAAATGGAGTTTGTAGTAGTATACTATGTTCTTTCAAATACCTATTCAGTTTCTTTTAAAAACAATGATATAAACTATGAATACATACATACATAAATGTTGCCATGTAGTGGACATGCCTTAGCTGACACACCACAGACAGGAGGAACAGATTATTTTCTCCACATAATTGTTTTCTATCTTGATTGTCATTCAAATCAACCCTCCATTGATCTACTCAGATAATCAGAGTGCCACGGGACCTTTATGAAGTCCTCTCAGCATTTATACATTTTATATCATTCTTGTTTACTGTCATGTAAATCCCATTATATTTAGCGTGGCTTACTCTCAATGAAAAATGTCCCTTCTAGAAATATATGATGTGGTCAGATAAGCTTCCATCCTGATCACCTCCTGTTCCGGTGATTCCATGGGAGATACTAAGGCTTATTTGTTTCCATACAGCTCTACATTGAACAATAAATAAATATTTTTAAGCCTCTTTGCCCCAGTCTAGTTTGTCAGTTTTGTGAGATAGTCCAGACAAAAGGCACATTCAGATGAACTAACTCTGCTTAATTGGAAGGTTACATTAACACATCTTACAAGTCTGAAAGTACATTTCTCCCTTAGCAGCCTAAGAAACTACGAAGGGTTCCTTTGAGATGTTTGCCATGTTCCCATTCCTGCTGCAGACTAAGCTGTCTCTTATTTGACCATCCCTCTGGCTGTGGTCTTTGCTTGTCTCTCGAGGTAATTCCCATGGACCATTGCTGTCTTGAGCTCCATGATATTTATTTCTCTCAGCATTAGAAGATCAGTAAACACACCTTTTTGAAAATGGTGTTGAATTGTTCCTATTGCAGGGGGAAGCCAGGTCAGTTTACATGCTTGGCTTGGAGCAGGAGATGGTATCTGAGATTCAATGAAGAGTTGCATGATAGAGAGCAGCATTTACATACGTATTAGAAGAGGAGACGAACACCAGCATTGCACAGCAGCAAGGATGATGTGAGACAGTCAGCTTCAGATCATGTATCGACATCCTTGAAGCTCTAATTTTAAAATAAAGCAAAAATCTATACCCAACAGATTCTTGTGGACTGGAAAGATTGCAGAGAAAAGCAATATCAATGATGGACCAGCAGAGTAATTGATTGATGAGGGGAATGTTAAAAGTTGCACAGTCTGGCTTTGCAATAACAAGGGTTTCCAGTCAATCCCCAGGTGCAGTTCCAAATGCTGGCTTGGGCCAACAAATCTCTCCACATGGCTTTGGGGCCGGGTCACCTGAAGGAACCTTTGTTTCCACTTGAATGAGCACCAGTCTTCGAGGTCAGATTCTGAGACGCTGTGCCATTCCTGCCAGTTTCTGAGGTAAAATGAATGATGACATTTGACAATCCTTTTCCACTGAAGTGTATGATTTCTGGAATTCCTAGGAAGTGTTCTGTTCCAGCCTACTACCGGCCCTGCAGAAAAGGCAGGGACAACCCCTTTACAAAAGGCAAAAGGCTGGAAGCAAGCCCGCCAAATTTATTTACACAAAACAGATCCAAAACAGAGCAAACTGAGCAAAACAAAACACGAACCACTAAAACAGGAGCTATTCAAACGGTTGCCTTCAGCAAACCAGCCCTCCCACACATTCCCCTTTTAAACAGTTCAAGGCATGGCTTCTCTCTGCCTCCTTCCGAGGTGCCCCATTGCCTTCCTCTGTTTACTCCTGATTGACTGCCTCCTGCATCGGGCATCCTTGAACAGGGCCAGCTGTGGGTCATCTTCATCCACACTGTCAGGCTCACACAGCTGGGTCTGCGTAGTAACCAGATGGGAGGGGCCTGGCTGAGAGCTCTGCGAAGCCTCAGAACTGTCCTCTGCAGGCTCTCCAAACCCCTCCTCCTCCTCCTCTGAATCGTCCGACCCAACTGCCGAACCCACAGGCTGACCCTGAATCATAACAGGAAGGTTATGACCTGCACTAGCCATCCAGTATTCTTTGTTTTCTGATAAAAAAGGGACTGTTGCAAGAATGGGTGCTCTGTGAGTCTATGTGGCAATCAGGTTTTAAAACCATTTGCTCTTTGTGGTGAATGCCTGCATATATCTTTATTCTTAATACAGTGGTACTCATTATTAATTGATTCCAGGAGGCACGATGAGTACTGAAAGTGATGAGTACCAAAACACATTTTCCCCATAAGAGACCAACAAGTTCGAGCTTGTGTGTTGAGTACCAGGCTACTGGGACAAAATGATAAGTACTGGGACAAATTTTTTTCCCCATGTCAAAATGTATTGAGTACCAAATCTGATGTGTTTCAGAGCAGTTCAGTACCAAGGTACCACTGTATATACTTTCACATCCTTTCATATGCAAATATCCCAGTTATACACTCAGGTTTAGACATACCTTTTCCACTAATACGTTTTTCTGTGTGCAGTTTTGGTGGAAAAGGATTGATTCCTAGTAGACCCGATTAATTACTGCCTATCTGGATTTGTAGTTTATACTCATTCATTCTTCCTGAAATCTCTGTCAGATTTTATTTTATTTATTTATTTATTTATTTAATTAAATTTCTATACCGCCCTATTCCCGAAGGACTCAGGGCGGTTTACAGGGCAGAATAAAATACAATATAAAAGATAATATAAAATTAAAATACATTAAATTAATTAAGCCCAATTAAAACAATATTTAAAAAGCTAAAACCCCTTCAGTCCAGGTCTGATAGATCGAAAAACCAGCTTTTCAAGTCAGATCTCTTTTTGTGCTCCTATTTGGTTGCATGCTACACTTATAGGTTTTCAGCAACCCACCTTCAGTCTTTCAGCTGCTCTCCGTCCCCCCCCTCCAATTATCTAACTGATATGGAGATCAGTTATTTTTAGCAACTCGCTCTGGCCTTTGTTTCAGCCAGAGACCCTGTTCTTCTGTCTATAGCAACCTATATCATCTGATGGTCTTTGATCCGCAATTAATAAAGTGCTTAATACATGCTTTAGTTTTGCAGCTGAAAGAGTCCAAATTTGGGGGTTGCTGTCACTTTTCACATAAAATACATGATTTCCTCAATGGTAGTACAAACCAGATGCAAACTCTTCTCCCCCTCTTGCCCCCTCCTCCTCCCTCCTCTCATTCATCATCTATTACTGCTGGGAAACCCCTTCCTCTGAAAGAGAATGGTGTGTCCTGCCTGTTGTTTAGCTGGGGGGGAAAAAAAAGTACCGGTAAATGCTGGGCAAAGGTCCCAAAGAAAACCAAGGGAGCAAAGCAATTGTGTGTTCTTTATGTTCTGGTAAACAAGAATTTGTTAACCAAAAGCACAGCGGTATCAAACTATTTCATATTTCTGGACTTAAGAACAATCCAATTGTTAAATGTCAAAGAGCAGCAGCAACGCCTGTTAGCGGCTTGCCTACTTAGCAGCAAGGAGCTGGCTGTCAATTGCAGATGGGGTAATGCAAAGACATCATCACTGTGACTTCTCTTTATAGGATGCTATTTAAAAAGTGAAAAGCGGCGGGGGGGGGGGCAGAATAGGCTGCCTAGGAGAGCAAGGCTAGCCTGATAGCTTCATTTTGGCTACACTTGCTGCTCTGAGCCTTATTTAAATAAATGATGCAATTACTGGGAAATAAATACAGAGAAGGGATTACTGCCAAAACAGAGGATTCCAATTTGTATCTTTGTTGGTGCTTTGGGGATTTGCTTTGTGGTAAAAAGAGACTGAGAACATTGTTTTGGAAAAATCTAATAAGAAAGACTAGCATTCCCACATCTGCCAAATTTTCTCAACACAGAGACCTTCACATATCCTGCTCATGAACTATCTTCCCACTTTCCCCCTCTCTTCCCAAGATTCTCCTCTTTATTTTCTCTCCCTGTCTTTTCATAGACTCATAGACTGAATTCTTATATATATCATCTAACTTGCTGGAACTCACAAACTCCATTTTATCTTTGCCTAAAGTGTTGCACAATCCAGTCGCTGGATCTAACTTTAGAATAGTTAGCGTCTGCTCTAATTATTATCTAATCCAGCCCAGTGGTTGTAGCGGACAAAACAATAAAATAGTCACTTTTGACCATATTGGCTTTCTTATTTCAACATGGCCACTTTTCTTCCCTTAGCATCTAAAGCAGGGGTCCCCAACCTATGGGCTATGGCCCACTACTGGGCTGTGGCCTCTTGGCCGGCGGGCCATGTAAATGGCTGGCTGGTGCGTGTGCGCACTGCCCCCATTCACACTAGTGCCCGCGCCCCTGTTTGCACATGTGCACGGGTGCAAACGAGGCTGCTAGCACCAGGCAGGTGTGTGCAGCCTGTTTGCTCATGCACGAACGGGGCCGCTAGTGCTACACTGGTACACATGGGTCCATTTGTCTGTGTGCATGCACCAATTTGGAAGCTCCTTCCCTCTGTGGCACAAGCCCGGAAAGGTTGGAGACCTCTGATCTAAAGTATAGAGATACACGGCTATTAAACATGTAGATTCTTTGAGTTCAATCTCACTCTTTTTTTTTTTTTTGGTCCATCAGAGTATCGTAGCTAGTATGAAGGGTTGTGCGTACTTACCTGTAGGAAGCCAATTATCACTACTGTAACCAGTGCTAAGATCTATGGAGCCTTCCTGACTCCATCTCTTACTTTTAACATTTATATGATTTTTCCCAACTCTTCTTAGAAATACGGGGGCTTCCAACAGAGAACAGAAGAAAAACCTTTCATAACTCAGAGTCATCTATATCAGGTGTCCCCAACCCCCTGGCCATGGACCGGTACCGTGCTGTGGCATGCCAGCAACTGGTCCACACAAACAAGCCAAGCCCCATCTGCAAGATGCAGGCAGCACACAAAACCACACCCCTCTGGTCCGTGGAAAAATCTCTCTCCACATAACCGGTCCCTGGTGCCCAAAACGTTGGGGACTACTGATCTATATAACTTGATGAAACTTATTTTACGGCCTTCAGGTGGCAGAATTCTTAGGTGCCTTGGGATTAGCCCTAACCCCAGGGTCAAACTGGTGTTTATCTATTAAATTTCTTTTTCTATCTCTGTACTCTGTACTCCTCTACTCAAAGCCATCATCTCTACTCTACCAGTTTGTAGCATGTCATGCATTTCTTGAATGCTGATTCTATCACACTTGACATTTGACCCTAGAATGTAGAAGTTAGTGCTTGAATGTCTTTATTGTACTTGTAAGGCTGGCTGCTGTACAGTATCTGTTCTCTTTAATTTGGTCTTTTTTATATTTAATCTTAGCCCCATATTTTCACTGAGTTTCTTAATTTTCATCACCAGAGCTTCCAGATCACTTGTGTTTTAATTTGTCAGAGTCGATTATTAATGCTTTTTTTCTTCCAATTTAAAATAATTATTATTTTCTCTCTCAATACATATCTAGCATATAGGTTGGCTAAATAAGGAGAGGTATTCAGCCACTTCTTTGCCAGCATGGAGCCAGTGTGCTTCATGATATTCCTTCCAGACTGTGGTTTTCTGACCTTCCATAGGTTTTGCACAGAGATAGTGAGATATTCTAGGATTCCTATTTTCTCAAGGACATTCTACAGCTTGACATGGTTCATAAAAATGAATACCTTTCAATAATCAGTGAAACATATATTGGCTTCATTTTGGTGTTTGGCTTTTTTCAATTATCCACAATGCATTAGCAAAGTGTCTTGTTTATCAATCTCTCTTGTTTTTTAGCTTTTTCTAAAATCAATTTGAACATCTGGAATTCTCTTTCCACGTAGGGGTCTAATCTATATTGGATGACACTAAGCATTATCTTGCTAGCTTGTGAAATTAAGGATATTCTGCAAGCATTTGCACACTGGAAGTTTTCTTCTTTGCTATTGGTAATGAAGATTGATCTCTTACAATATGTTACTCACTGTTGTTCTCCAGATTTGTTGGCATTGTTTGGTTAAATTACTGATTTTTCTTCTGCTGCTTGCCATCTTTCTATAGTTATTCCATTTCTGTAGCTTTCCCACTTGGTGATCACCAGAGTACGAATCTAACTTCATCTTCCAGGACTAGTGATTTTTATAAATGGAGAATATTTTCTAAGGTATTTTGGATGTTGACATCTCTGCTGTGCAGGATTTCAGAATTTCTGTCATTGTTTGATCTTTTTTAATCAGTTATTATATTTCCATTTGCATCTAATTAGCTCTAATTGGGGTCCCAGTTTGGTTTTGTTTTGATTATTGTTTTTCAATACTGTTTCATTATGTTGCCTATCTTACTCTGTACACCGCCCCGAGTCCCTCGGGAGAAGGGCGGTTTATAAAAACAAACAAACAAACAAACAAACAAACAAATAAATAAATAAATCTGTTAGCATACTAATTTGAGCTTGGAGCCTCCCTCTGAGTTTGAAGAACTTTGGGAAAAACTTACTTTGTTTTTACATGTCTGTTTCTGTTTTAATGTCTTTAGAGAAATCATTGTAATACTGTTTCTTGTCTGTTCAAACAATTGTTGGGGTTTTTTTTGTTAAAATCATTTCTGAGACTTTTATCTCTTTTCATTTTGATGCCTCTTCTCCTCTTGGCAACTTCCACAATCTGTTCTAACACCCAAGTGATTTCTTCTGTTTCTTCATCTTCAACGGTCTCTTTTCATGTTCATTCTTAATAACCTCTTTGATTTCATCCCCATTTCCTCTGGTTTCTTCTCAGTGAGGTTCAGGACCTCAAAGAAATTCCTGATCTTTTGCTTGAAATTCATGAGTGTTTGATCATATCATTAAAATTAGTTGGCCTTGTTCTTCCACTTTAGCTTGGCTTGGACATGTACATGAGGAGTTCATGATCTACTTCACAGTCAGCAACTGATCACATCTTTGCTGTTATAACTGAGCCATCCCATCTGCTTCTACCAATAATAGAGTCAGCTTGATTCCCATATGCTCAGTATGGTGAATAACCATGTATATGTGACTGTTGCTTGTGGTTGTCTGAAAAATGTGTTAGCAGTAAAGAAATCATTGGATTGACTCAAATCAAAAGTCATTCTTCTGATTTATTCCTCTTTCGAGCTCATACAGTCCAACTATGTTTTCAATTTTTGGCATTTTCCAACCACAAGCCAAGTATCTTCCTTCCATGTTCTGCAATACTGCATTTCACATTTCAGATATAAAACTCATGAATCTTCTCTTTTTCTGCAACAGTTCTTAGAGCATAAACTTGGGTAACCATCATATTAAAGGGTTGTCTGTGAATTTCAATTGATATTATGGCATTGTACTCAAGTATTGTTCTTGCTAAATCCTTCCTGCCTATGAAAGCAGGTGCAGAGGGACAAAGAAAGATTTGTCATGCCTTAAATTCACCTGCTGTCCTTAGGCGAAGATGCTTTCTCTTCCTTAATATCAGAGTAAGATTCAATTGCCTTATTGGTTTTCTGTATGAAATAGCATAAGGTGCCATCCCATCAGTTTCAAGTAGCAAAAATAATGGACTGGTGCTGAGAAAATTATGAGTGCACATTTTTAGTTTCTTCTTTTTAGTTAGTTGGTAACTTTTTCCTGAAAATATGTGTGGCTGAGGGAGAGTATACATGAAAGGAATCAGATATTTATTAATTATTCTATCAGCTTAATATAAAGGAAATCATATTAATCCTGGGTTATACTGCATCAACAAGCTTTCTGTACAATTTCAGAATGTTGCAAATTGGTTACCTGTGCATCATAAATTATTCTATCTGGCCAAGAAGATACAATTTTGGTAGGTGCACGTTAACATATTAGATTGAGGAAAGCTGAATCTAATATGATACTGACTTCTCCCTATTTGAGACTCAGAAGCATTATTCTTTGCATCTGACTCTTTGCAGTTTCTGAAAAGAATGAGTTTACAGTAGGACTGGTAGGTTTCAGTGAAGTCAGCTTATGGGGTTAATTATTTTTGACAACTGCAAGATATTACCTAAATCATAATTTATTTTGCACAACTAGGGTATTTAGCAGGATTTAATGTAGATTGCACAGTGATAATTCAGAGAAACCAGCCCAATTTATCTGTTCAGAGCCATTGCCTAATTAAACTTAGAGTTTCAATCTGTTTCTTTGTAGAATTTCAGCACTGGTTTTCTTGATCTCTGCAAATCAGCAAATATTTACACATCTGGCTGTACAGAATGGGATCAAATCTTCAGTAATGATAGATACATACAAGAGATGAAGCCTGCTAAAATTTTGGCAAACAGATTGTAGTTTTGTATTAACTTACATTTTGATTTAAAACAACACAAAATTATCAGATGACTTGGTTAGTTCCTTGCTAACTATTGCTACTTTGAAGAGAATGAGGCACACCAATTTTTGTACAAATATGTTTAAAACTGTGCACGTAACTAAAGTCCTTACTGTTTCAGAATGTTATTAAAAGGTTCTGTTTATTTCCCTGTATTTTGATACTGGACATAGAAATTTGCAACACTTCAGTTGAATAGAAACATCAGGCAACATATAGAAATTAAAGGACTGGAGATAAAAGATGAAAAATATAAACTACAAGCATTTGCAGATGACTTGGCCTTTATATCAGAAGAACTGCTTGAAACAAGCATTAAGTTTACGGAAAAAATAAAAGAATTCAGAGAAATGGCAGGGTTGAAAATAAATAGAGAAAAGACTAAAGTGTTAACTAAATATTTTACAGGGGGGAAAAATCAACTAGCAAAAAAAACTCCCAAATCTCCAAATAGTTAAAAAAGTTAAATATTTGAGAATCCATCTAACAGCAAGAAGATGTGCAACAATTAAAGAAGATAATTATGTAAGATTATTAAAACAAATAAAATTAGATCTGGAAAAACAGAAAAACCTACAACTGTCAATGCTGGGGAGAATAGCAACAGTGAAAATGAATATCTTACCAAAATACTTTTTTTTATTTCAAACAATACCTATAAGTTTGGGGAAAACCTTTTTTATTAACTAAACACAATAATACTGAAATTTATTTGGCAAGGAAAAAAGGCTAGAATCAGACTGAAAATGTTACAAGAATTGAAAGAAAATGGAGGACTTGGACTGCTGGACTGGACACTACTATATTACCAAGCAACTACATTAACATGGATAAAAGAGTGGATAATGCTTAGAGACAAAAGATTACTATATCTAGAGGGGCATGACCTACAACTGGGATGGCATGCCTTTCTGTGATATGGGAAGAATAAAATACATAGATATTTTCAAAATCATTATATAAGAAATGTACTCTTTTTAGAATGGGAAAAATAAAATGAAATTTTATATTAAAATACCTGGGTGGATTTCAACAATGAAAGCGTTTGCTTACCCAAACTTGATTAATTACAAGAAAGTTGTGACCTATAAAGATATTCTGGACAATGAAGGGAAACTGAAGTACAGACAAGACTTAGAAGAACAGGATATTGATTTATCATGGTGATCATATTTGCAAATTCAAATGAAATATGAAAAAGATGTTAAAACAATGAGATTTTACAAAGAACAGACAGAATTTGACCAGATATTGCTGAAAAAAGATGAAAAAGTGATCAAAAAACTTTACAAATATTTGCTAAGCTTAAAGATGGAAGAGGAACAAGTAAAAGAAACACTGACAATATGGGCAAAGAACTTTGGATATAATATAGAATTAGAAAAGTGGCAAAGCTTATGGGAAAGAAACTCTAAAATAAAGAAAATTTATACAAAATGTTTTATAGATGGCATTTAACACTGGTGAGATTAGGAAAAATGTTTAAAAATATGTCTAATAAGTGTTGGAAATGTAAACAAAAACCAGGTACTTACTATCATATCTGGTGGACATGCCCTAAAGCTAAAAGATTGTGAATTTGAATTTTGAATTTTATTGAATTTATATACCGCCCTTTCCCATAGGACTCAGGGCGGTTTACAGGGCATATAAAACGTCAATACAAAAATTAAGAACAATTAAAAAGATTAAACTAAATCCCTGAAAAAATATAAAACATATAAAACCCCACTTAAAACCCCAATTAAAAGTCAGCCTGGGCCGGAAAGCTCGAAGAGCCAGGTCTTCAGGTCTCGGCGAAATGATCGGAGGTCGGGGGCAGTCCTAAGCTCCACGGGCAGCTGGTTCCAAAGGGCAGGCACACCCACAGAGAAGTCCCTCCCCCTGGGTGTTATCCGCCAGCATTCTTTTACCGGTGGCACCCTGAGAAGGCCCTCCCTGTGGGAGCGCACAGGACGAAGGGAACTTGATGCCGGCAGCAGGTGTTCCCTCAAATATCCCGGACCCAAGCCATTTAGGGCTTTATAGGTCATCACCAGCACCTTGAATCTCACCCGGAGGGCAACCAGAAGCCAATGCAGCTCACGGAGCAGAGGTGTTACATGGGAGTAACGGGAAAACCCCATCACAACTCGCACGGCTGCATTTTGCATCAGCTGAAGCCTCCGAGTGGTCCTCAAGGGCAGCCCCATGTAGAGAGCATTGCAGTAGTCTAAACGGGAGGTCACGAGTGCATGAGTGACTGTGCGTAGGGCATCTCAGTCCAGGTAGGGTCGCAACTGGCGCACCAGGCGAACCTGGGCAAAAGCCCCCCTGGTCATGGCTCCTATATGGTCTTCAAAACTGAGCCGCGAATCCAGGAGGACACCCAAGTTGCGAGCCCTATCAACGGGGGGTAACACTTCACCCCCCCATTGTTAATGATGGAATAGTCTGGTTTTATTGATGGCATCTCCCCCCAGCACGTTTAGCTAAAATGTACAAGACAATATCTCCTAGCTGTTGGAAATGCTCCGAAAAAATAGGCACATATTTCCATGTATGGTGGTCTTGTAGTAAGACACAAAGATATTGGCAAAGGATTTGGACTTGGTTAAAAGAGATATTGGGATGCAAAGTCGAGTTTAGACCAGAATTTTTCTTATTGGGCATAACGGATGAGAAATACTCCAAAGAAGAGTTGTATTTGATGATACATATCATTACAGCAGCAAGAATGTCGTTCGCCCAGAATTGGAAAGGGAGTGAAATACCGGAGGAAAGTGAGGTGACAAATAAAATTTGGGTGTGCGCAGAAATGGACAAATTAACTCTGGAAATTAAGAATAAAGATCAATCAGGCTATTACAAAATCTGGAATAAGTTCTACTTTTGGTGGGAACAAAAGGAAGGTCTCCATTTGAGTTCACGGATTGGTTGATTGTTTTAAATATGGTATAATTGTATATAACTGATGCATATATTGTGTGTGTGTGTATATATATATATATATATATATATATATATATATATATATATATATATATATATGTAAATCTCAAAAATAATGTAAGACAAGAAGATATGTCAGTCCGTTCACATCGTGTCCAATGTTTTAAATAATAAAATTTATTAAAATATTTTTTTTAAAAAAAGGATCTTTCTAAAATAAAAAGAAGGGAATCAAAGCAAGGCAAGCCTATAATTTTGCTCATTTTTTATAGCAGTGGGCCCAGATAGTCCTTCTCTAATCAATTTAACTGGGATGTTTAGAGACTGACAGTAAACATTAAAAAGTGAAAAGAAAATGTCAATTTTTTTAATATCAATACATCTAAATCTGTTTCATCAACTGAAAATACCATGGAATGGTTTTTTTTTTCAGTTGACATCATTATCACAGAAAAGTCAGTAAAAAAGAGAGAGAGATGAATGATAGAGGTAGAAGAGGCAAAAGGACTTGAATCTTCACATTCTCAAGCAAGCATCTAATGCAAACTTCCCCAAATATCTATCTTCAAAAAGTCTTTTAACATTCCTGCTCCTTGGAGAAACAACTAGTAGAGAGAGTGCTGGAAACTGAAATGGTCCTGCACTTCATTAGATTTTCTCCTTAAAATAATAAGATTATAAAGTGCCGATAAAACTAGAATCAGACTAGAATCATCAGTCATACAATTTCAGTGGCTCTTCTCCCGCTTCCCTTTCTTCTTACTCTGAGGCTTTTATTTGCCAGGAAATTTTGCAGAGATTTTGCAGAATCGCCAAAGTAAAATGGTGTTTCTTGGAAGACGCATTAAATTTCTAGTTGATTTCACTTTGGAGGAGGACTGTTCTACCACGGACATTTTCTAGATGTGTCTTAATCAACTAGTTGAGGCTCTGAACATAATCCATTAAACGTGATGGGAATTATGCACATCTTCCATCCTTACCACTTTCTACAGTGGGACGATCGAGAGCATCCTGTCATACAGCATCACAGTCTGGTTTGGAAGCATCACTGCTTCAGACAGGAAGGCGGTGCAGAGAGTGGTGAGGATGGCCGAAAAGATCATTGGCAGTTGCCTCCCTCCCATCCAGGACATAGCACAGAAGTGTTGCTTGAGCAGGGTCCATAAGATTATCTGGGAAACTACACATCCTCTTCACGACCTGTTTTCCTTGTTACCTTCTGGGAGGAGGCTTCGTGGTAAGGAGAACATCCAGATTCAGCCATAGTTTCATTCCATACAGCATTAACCTTGTGAACTCTCAAGCTTCATCCTTCCATTATATATTCAAGATGGACAGTATTTAATATTTATTTGTTATGTATACGTAGGGGTGTGGGTCTATACGTATGTTGTATATAGTATGTTTAGGTGTGTGTCATGTATGTGTTTCACTTTGAGAGCGGCAACTAAATTTCATTTTTGATGTGTGCCATTTGTGCCGCAGTTAAAAAAAAATGACAATAAAGGTTATCTTATCTTATATCTGCTAGCAAATATCTTACTTCCCCTGAAAATTTCTTTTTATGATGTAAGATTGTCTGAATTGTTGAGAGCGTAAAAGAAGAAAAACAAAACAAAAACAATTGTACTTTTTTCAAACTTTTAGAAGCAAAGCATGGGTTGATACTATGCTATTTTATACTTCTTGGATGAATGAGTGTATTTTACAACTTTCAAATGTTTATATGCAGTGCTTTTTTTGTAAAAGAAAAAGGTGCCGGAACTCACACATGTCATACAACCCGCCTTGCCTACCCTACAAGGTTCCATCCAAAAAAGGTGCTGGAACTCCGTTCTGAGCGTTCTATGAGAAAAAAAGCCCTGTTTATATGGCTTCAATGGGGCAGTTCACTCTCTCTCTCTCTCTCTCTCTCTCTCTCTCTCTCTCTCTCTCTCCCTCCCTCCCTCCCTCCCTCTCTCTCTCTCTCTCCCCCTCCCTCCCTCCCTCCCTCCCTCCCTCCCTCTCTCTCTCTCTCTCTCCTTCTTCCTCTTCTCCCTCTCTTTCATCTAGAAGTTTTGTAATATCCAGTAGATTTTACTCCCAAGAAAGGATGGATGAGATTGTAGTAGTCTTTATTCCCATTTCTATAGCTGGTCATCTCATATAATATATGACTGAAGAGAGACTTATAAGGTTGTTTATCTATAGCACAAAAGGGCAAGCATTTTGATAAAGGTGGCAATGGGAGGTGGCCAAAATAGATAATACTAAGTTGAGAGGAGTTGAATAGGCCATCTGGGTCACTTAAGCCCATTTTGTCCATTCAGAAAAAAGTATTTTTTTTATTTTTTTTAAAAGATGTTATAGGTATTTTAAGCCCCTGAAATTAGAGACATTGTGTAGTGTGGTGGCTAAAGGCATCAGGCTAAACAACCAGTAGATTATGGGTTATAATCCTATCTTAGAAGCATAGTGGTAAAGTGGTTAGAATGAAGTATTGCAGACTAACTGCCCATAGCCAGGAATTCAGTACTGACCAGTTCAAGGTTTACTCAGCCTTCCCTCCTTCTGAGGTTGGTAATATGAGGACCAACATCGTTGGGAGCAATATGCTGACTCTGTAAATCTCTCAGAGAGTTCTGTAAAGCTCTATGGAGCACTATATAAGTGCTATTGCTATTGCTTAGGACCACAGACAGCTGGGTGACTTTGGGCCAGTCATTCTCTCTCAACCCTGAGTAGAATGAGTCAAAGACAAGCCAGTTGTAAAAATATTGCCAAGAAAATTGCATGCAGTAACTAGAAGTCAAAGGCAGAATCAATGAAACCCACACAAAAAACCTTTGGCAAGAGTTAAGGTAGCAGTTTTGCTTCTTAATTTTTTTCTTCTTCACAGCAGCAAAAATGAAAGATGCAACTATTTTCAGGTCCTCTCATTCCAGAAAGGATCTAACAGATATTTTTAATAGGCTCTGGAATCCATTCATGGGTTGGGGGCTGCATGCAGTTTGTGACTTGCCTATACCCAGTTGATGCCGTAGTGGTTTTCTATCCCTCCCTTTCATGGATTAATTCAAGTTCTTATCGTTGTAACTCTCTTCTTACAAATCTATTTACATTTTCTCTCTTTTTTCCATATGGCTCTATGGTGACGCATCATGTATGTGTCCAAGGTTCAGCAGTTCCAGAGTTTGGATAATGAGAAACATTTATTTTAAAATAAAGTCCTATATAATCTGTTTTATCCTAGTAAATAATTCCTAGGGGCCATGTACATTTCAAACATGATCTTGAAGACGTGCTTTAGGTCTTCCTGTATACAAGTACAGTACTTTTCTCCTGTACATTAAAAAAAGTCACATGAGCCTGAAAGGGTGCTTTAATAAACTGAAATTACTAAACACGTCTACATAGTCCTATTAATGTCTCTTTTTACCATATGGAAGGACAAGCTGAAATTTAAGAATTAAGCCACTCAGTTAATAAAACATTAATTTTGGAACCTGTCGTTAGCTCTCATTAGTTGTCCTCATCTGCCGTGTGGCATCATTAAACATTTTTCTGTCATTTAGTTGTACATTCAGTAAATATCCCAAGAAGCTGAAACTGACCATATTGCTATGCTTCCCACATCTCCCTGCCTTCCTTTGTAGGTTTCCACCCACAGCATTCACTTTCCTCATTACGCTCTGATAAAGTAGGAAGATTGTTATTATGATCCCTGACAAGGCAGCATCAAGAATTATGCTGTGAAATCTAAAGAGACAGTTAATATAGAACTCACAGTCATAATTTAATCAAGGACTATTAACTTCACTGGCAAAACACGGCCCCTTTCTCCTGCACTTCCCTCTCCTCTGGCCTATCTCTCAGCAATGAGCTTCTGACTCAAGTCTGTTAGGATAGTTCAGGACCAGCAAACCACCAGTCAAAAGGTGTTGTTAGAAGAGAAACTGCAAAGATGCCACCAAAGGTTCTCCTACCCAGTTGTGCATAATACAGATTCTACAATATGGTGATTGCACCAGTCTGTGAATTCTGCACCTAATTCCATACACAGCCTTTGATGCTCCCCCCCTCCCCGCATGGATGATAACATGTGAATTCAGTAGCTCTGTCCTAGCCATCAGATTGTTCCTGCGTTGCAGCCTTTTGGATTGGCAGCAAAAATGGCAGGTAATGAGGAAAAAAAAGAGAGATGCATATTTGCTTTCACCTATAATCACATCTTATTGTTGCCAAGTTCTTTGGCCTGGTTGGTAATAGTACACCATTCATTTTTCATCATTGATTCATTTTTCATCATTCCATAAAACACTGGAAGACCACATTCTTCCAGAGAATCGCTTTGGATGGCAATATCCAGCTGCAAGGATAAATTAAACCTAGAGAAGTACCTGTTTGATCAAAATGCTAGAAGTGATCTTGGTAAAGGTAAAGGTTCCCCCGCACATGCATCCTAGTCATTTCCAACTCTAGGGGCCAGTGCTCATCTCTGTTTCAAAGCCGAAGAGCCAGCGCTTGTCCGAGAACGTCTCCGTGGTCACGTGGCCAGCATGACTAGATGCCAGAGGTGCACGTAACGCTGTTACCTTCCCACTGTAGTGGTCCCTATTTTTCTACTTACATTTTTACGTGCTTTCGAACTGCTAGGTTGGCAGAAGCTGGGACGAGTAACAGGCGCTCACTCTGTTACGCGGCACTCGGGATTCGACCCACCAAACTGCTGACCTTCTGATCAATATGCTCAGTGTCCTAACCCACTGAGCCACCACGTCCCTTTTTAGAAGTGATCTTGAGGGGACTTCAATTAACCTCACATAGGCTGGAAGTATTTGTGTTTAGGCCATGATAAAGAAACTGAAAGTCTAGATACTGTAAAGGTTTCTGACTTAGTCTGAGAAGCAACCAAATGGGGAAATTTTAGACATAAGTTTAAATAATAACCATAATATGGTGCAAAAAAAATAGTAATAATCATGATTAATGCAAAAAAAATCCTTGTGGAATAGAAAACAATTATCATGCTATTACACTTCACAAATATGCGACTAGGAAAGTGACAATATCATCACTTTTTACTCCCAAAGGACAATCATCTAAAAAAATTTTTAAGGAACTGATGAAAATAAGAACGATGGGAGAAGTCAACATGGCCAAATATCTTCATGCTGCCTGACGTTTATCTAAAACCACCACAACGAAGGCTCAGCTAGAAAATATTCCCCAATATAAGAAACGTCAGCCACATGCAGGAAAAGGCCCGCAGAGCTTTCTGATAACATCCAGGAAGGTGCAAAGTCCTTTTCTCTCAGAAAATGGAAATCCTGTCCTTTCTGAGGAGAACAAAAAGGAGCACCAATTCTGACAGAAGAATTTATAAGGCATTTGAGGAGCGTAAGGCCAAAAACATAAAGAGGAATAATGGGGACTTCCTTAAAAGCATTAAACCAGACAGGGAAGTTGTTTTCTTAGATGATTCCTTTATTTATTACTTGGCATTAAATCAGTTTCAGCTCTTAGTGACCACATCCATTATGTCCAGGATTTCTTAGATGACCAAGAAATAAAAGTGGTGCTCAAGGAGGATTTGGAGACTACAGAGAAATTAAATGAATTCTTTGCATCTGTTTTTATTGCAGAAGATATAGGGCAGCTACTTGAGCCTGTATTGATTTTCTTATGGTTGGAATTGGATCAACTAAAGCCAATGAAACAAGGACACTTTGAAAGATTACACTTGGTTCTGATGGCATCCACCTGAGATTTCCTAAAGAATTCAGGTGTGTTCTTTAACAACACAAATACGTACCTTGTACTCAGATCATGGCCATTGCCAGAGGTCTAAAAGGTAGCCATTGTGACACTATTTTTTTTAAAAAGGACACTCAGCAGATCCAGGAAACTATAAGTCACTTTAATATCTGTTCCAGGCAAATTGGTAGAAATAGTAAACAAAGAAAAAATAATAAAGCATATAGAAGTCTTACAGAAAGAAAATTAGCAAGGATTCTACCAATGTGAATCCTGATAACCAATCTTCTACATTTCTGAGAAGGTCAACAGGCATATAACTGGAGCTGACATGGTCAACACTGTATATTAGATTTTCAAAGCACCTTCAACAATGTTGTGCATCAAAGGCTATTGGTTTAGAGCAGGGGCCTTCAAACCTGGCCCTTTTTATGACTTGTGGATTTCAACTCCCAGGATTCCTCAGCCAGCATGCCTGGCTGAGGAATTCTGGGAGTTGAGGTCCACAAGTCATAAAAGGCCCAAGTTTAAAGACCCCTGGCTTAGAGGAAAGCACATTGTAGATGTTCATTCAGCATGAACATCTGTGAAAAAGGCATATTCCAGGTTAGGGAATTTAGGTTAGGACAGGGGTAGGCAACCTCGGCTCTTTTATGACTCATGGACTTCAGCTCCCAGAATTCCTGAGTCAGCTATGCTGACTCCCAGGAGTTCTGGGAGCTGAAGTCCATGAGTCATAAAAGAGCCGAGGTTGCCTACCCTTGGGTTAGGAAAAGGAACTGCAAATAAAATGCCAATGTTGTTGATTTTTATACTAATTTCTGCATTGATCTTTATACAAATATATGCATCTGGAATAGTTTGTGGTCTCCATATTTGGAAAAAGAATACAATTCTACTACACAAACTTCTCTGTAGGATGGTTGGAACTCTTCAGCTTGGTAAAGACCAACTGATATGATTGAGATATATAAGATCATGGAAGTTGTGAATTAAGTGGACAGGAAGAGGTTTTTCTCCATCTTTCAAAACACCAGATCCAAAAGCTATTGATATAGCTGAATAGAAAAACATTTAAAGTAGATCAAAGGAAGCACTTCTCCACATAGCACATGTACTATAAGATATAAGATATCGACTGACTTGGATGATTTTAAAAAGGGATTGAATACAATTAATGGAAGACAGGTCTATCAATGGCTAGTCTTGAAGGCTTAAATACTTCCAGGCTGGGGACAGCATGACTCCAAATACGAGTTTCAGGGGAACAAGATGTATCGATCTCCTAATCAGAAGCACCTGAGAGGCATTTGATTGGCTACTGTGAAAATAAAAATTATAAACTAAGCTGAGTCTCAGCTTAACCCAGCAGGCTTATTCTAATGAATCTTAAAATAAATAGATTTGAGAGGAAAAAGAATACTGAGAAAGTTATGCTTGGACAGCGTTGATGAGGTCCTCAACAAGAGAGTGGCAGGAGACTTACTGAACAAAGAGCAAAGTATGAACTAGTGGGTGGACACGGTGGAAGCAAGGATAGTTTGCAAGAAAAAAAAGTATCGTATTGCTCTAAAATAGGTACAGCTGTATTTCCTTTACTTTTTTGTCATGCTTTTAATTTCTTCAGTGTACTATTTCTTATTCTTTCTTGGTGCTTTGCATAACAATAAATATACCCAAAATACATATATGTGGGCAGAAAATTGTAAATAATATTCCGTAGTTGAAACGTGGCTGCTTTCTTTCTGGTTTTTTCCCTTGGTAAATTGAACTCCATCCCTGTTACATTTCGTCTCTGCTCATAGTATCTCTGAGGAAGAATATAGTGGATATGTTATTTTATTCCTTCAAAATAAGCAACTTTTCCTCCACTTGCATTCTAATTCTTTAGAACTCTAAAACACAGTAGATCTGTTTTAGCGTTTTTGCGTGTTATCTTATGCTAGAGAATGGGAGATTGGAAATTTTATTTATTTACTTATCCATCAAACTTATATAGCTGCCTATCTCACAAGAAGTAACTCTGGGCGGCCTAAAATAATAAGAATGCAAATGTCCACGAATCACATTCTATATTCAGGAAGTAGTTGTAGTGAGCTGCTTTAGAGCCAATAAGGAACAGAATGGGTTATTCCTGGAGCCCTGATCTTGAAATAAATTGAGCAATCTTTGATTGGACCTAATTAAAACCATTATCTTAAGTGCTTCACTATTGAAGCTTCAAAATATTAAAAGGTTGAAACTGTTCTACATTTGGAGCAGATATATTTGGATTGTCAGTTAAAATGTCAAGAAATTGCCAGGAAGATTTCAGAAAACTTGCTGATCTATTCAGATCAGCCCTTTGCCTCTATAGAGCCTTAAAGCTAGCTTGAATTCATCTTAAACATGCTTATCCAACAGCCAGCAAGGATTTTTGTGCCAATGAATCATCAGCTCCCTTAATAGAACACCACATTCTGCTGCATGCATTGGACCCAATATTGGTTGAATAGGCCTGTAGTTGTTATGACAGCCATGAATTCCCAAGCATCTCCAGCCAAGATGAGCTTCATGCAGATATTGAAATCTGCCAAGACTGTGAACATGAGGAACTTGACAGCTGAGACCAATGACTCATTAACTTTTCCATTATAGGCTCCCACAAAACTTCAGAAAGACTTCTAGGAGGAGATCCAAATTTGCAACAAGCTCTAGTATTTACCGTCAGCCATAGAGCTAGCTTGTTTCCTGCAGTCACTGGTCTATGGAGGGTAGAGAAACAGTTGCTGCTTTGGTAGTTGGCTTATTTCAAACTTACCTATTATCCAATCAATGTGACAGGTTCTTATTGCAAGGAAGCCAAGGAGAGAGAGGCATGAATGGAAGAAAATTTCATAAATGTGGCTGTACTTAGAGAAATTACCCGCTCACACAATTACTCCTTCAGTCTTTGAGAGCCTGCCTTGTTTCTTGGAAGATGAAATTACATGCCTGTATTAAGCTCTCTGTTGACACAGCAATTGCTGACTGTTTTTTAACAACTGTTGCTCTGCACTCTCATTTAAAAGGTCAAGATGATGCTTCACAGGCTTTGAGCCATGGCATTTCTCTTGGCTTGATTGCCTTTAAATGGGCCCGTGGCTGGCATTAATATTAATGAGATTCTGACTTAGGCAAATATGTGTGTGGGTGGTTCAATTCTGTCCAAAACTCCGCTGATAAGGATGGGGGCTGCCTGGGATGAGACACACACTGCTCATTGTGCCTGAGCACATGAGAGATTACATCTAGCAGAGGGGAACTTTCCTGTCCTTGTTAATAGAAACCTTGAACAATATGTGCATCAAAGCAAATGTTCATTAAGCTGCTTGGTTATTGCAGGTCAGGTCTTATCAAGCTGCCTCACTAAGAAATTAACTCAAAGGAGAGAGGCATAACAAAGAGGGTCGCAACTGCTGATTTGTGGGTTGTGGTGCTTGCATACCGAGAGGCTTGCAGACTCTTTGTCTCTCAGAGTAAGAATGGTGATAAATTCTTATTCTGAGGGGATATTAAGCACATCAGCTCCATTGTTCTTTGCTAATGCATCTCCAACAATTCTCTTTGCAAGATTAGTCTTATTATGAGCAGACTGCAGCCCTACTCTGATGAAATGGGGATTCAGGACAGGGCAATTTTGGGTAAGTCAGGGGCTAGACACATTTCTGAGTGGCACGAGACAGGCTCCTAAGGAAGACAGGGACATATTAAAAAGCATATGTAGACAATGTATGTCAATAAATAACCCAGAAACATTTATACATCGAAAAGCTAAGCACAGACGTGCTTGGGGGTGTCTGCAGGGTACGGGTCGAAAGGCCAAGATAGAGTGACCGAGGTTCCAGGTGCTTTCTATGTGCACATGTGATGCACACTAAAACAGAGGGAACTTTCAATCACATTGTAGTGGCCAACTCTTGACTTTTTTTTGACACTCTCAAACAGAAATGTATGGAAGGCTAATCCATTCTTGTAAGAATTGAGAGGAACCATCTAATAACACTTTCCAGTTTCCTTTAAAACAATACTGAGATGTAGAAATGGTAAAAAAAACAAAACACCTTGGCTTTCAATTCTGAAGTACAACAATGCTGGGGATAGTGAAAGATAACTAGCCAGGTGCTGATAGCTGTGTCAGGAAGACTGCACCCACCTTGAGATCCCTTTCGCTGTCCTGTCCACTCCCATTCTCTGAGAACCATTGAATAGCAGAACCAAATAACAGAGTTGGAAGGGACTTTGGAGGTCTTCTAGTCCAACCTCCTGCTCAAGCACCTCCTGCTCAAGACCCTATACCAGGGGTGTCAAACTGCTGGCCTGTGGGGCAGATGCGTCATACCAAAATTGCACCCACCCCATTGCTGGCAATGGAAAAAAAAGTTGCAATACGTCGCGACACGTCACGTGATGTTGCGAGTTTGACACCTCTGCCCTATACCATCTTAAAAGCCTCCAGTGATGTAGAGCCCACATCTTCTAAAAGCAAGCCATTCCACTGGTTTATTGTTCTCACTGGTAGCAAATTTCTAATTCTAGGTTGCTTCTCTCCTTGATTAGTTTCCAATCATTGCCTGCCTTCTGGTGCTTTGGAAAATAGGTTAAACCGTTCTTCTTTGTGGCAACACAAAGCTATCACGCTATCACTGCCACATCCCCGTAATTGGAAATATTTTTGACAGGGTTATGGACCTCAAGAGCCCCACAACATGCAACATAATATGATTTGCTTGGCTTGGGCTACGTTTTTGTGAGAAACCAGCTATTGTGATTTCCAAATCTATTGGTTTTTTTTCAACCAAATATACCTTACTTAAATCACGACTTAGTGTGATGGACCTAGCCAATATTGATGGTAATATCTGTGCTTCCTTTCTGGGCACCCTCAATAGCATGGCCTTCGTCTGGGAACACAATTGCACGCTGTTTGTCTGGGAAGCCTGCAAAGCAGACGCCTAGAGCTTGCTCCTTGTGCATTATTTACTGGTGCCTTCATTGTTAAGAGAGATAAAATGCCATTGGAACTGAGCCCCCTCCCCACCACCACCGCTCTTTGACTCTAGGGCATAAGCATCTTTCCCCCATTCATTCGTCTAAAATACTCAGGTTCCCGACTGTGGCACAACTGATTGCTTGCTTATTCATTAGAGTTCTAAGTTACTTTCCCCCAAGTAACTAAAATTGTCTTTGCGAGCGCTGCTTGTACTGGGTAATTATGCTCTCAGTGCCTGAAATCAGCCTGGCCCAGGCTCCTCTGCCAAATACCCTGCCAGTACAGCTTGCAGTTTGCATGATTGTGATTGCAAATGATTTTTGTATCACTGTATTTGAAACAAGTTTTTTTTTAGCACTTGTTAGCCCATAGCCTCAGACGTACCACTGCAGGTTTTATGTCTTTCCACCTTTAATAATGGGCCTGGCTAACGTTCAGCCTCTATTACTGTATCAGGTCTTAAATCACAGCCTCAGTTGGGGATAAACAAACCAGGACTTTGAGCTCTGGGAGTGGGTGGGTGGGTGGTCACATCTGCTCCCCTTACACAGCAGTAGAGAGCTTTATTTCAGTAGAGGCAGTCATACCAATCCGAGATGGAATGTTTTACAACCTACAGCATGGGTGTTATGGAATCTGTGGTTCCTGTAGATTTGTTGCCATGTTAAACAACTGCTCTCTGAGTTACAACCCAACCATACTTAGAACTGGCATTGGGCAGATGTAATCAAAATTCCCATCTTAGATGGTTGTTCCTAAATGTCTTGACTGTTGGATGTATGTCTTTTCTCCTCAAGGAACTGCATTTTTGTGGGATTTTAATATTTTCTGAGAATGTTCGGTGGGGTGCAAAGGAAAGACCTGAAGGAACAGAAGCAGGCCAAAGAGAAAAAGGTTTTATGAATCAGTTGCAAACATGTCTAACAGACATAGCTCTTTCAAACTCCCTGAGCTGCAATAGGTCAAAAAGTATTATTAACACCCAGCACTTGCTTAACAGGCATAACTATCTTAAAAGGTTTATTCTGGACCAGTACTAAATTAGGGCCTTGCTATCTATAGAGTGAGAACCTCAGTCAACTTGCTTCAATGTTCCCATATTGGCAGCAGCTTTCCAGGATTAGAAATTTTTTTTATTTTATTTTAATCCCATTTATATCCTGCCCTTCTCCGAAGACTCAGGGCGGCTTACAAGCTTAGCAGTAGCCTTCATTCTATGTATATGCCTGCTTATTAGGGCTTTCATACACCCCCCAAGCGGCATTATTACAAAGTCAGCTTAATTGCCCCCAACAATCTGGGTCCTCATTTTACCTACCTTGGAAGGATGGAAGGCTGAGTCAACCTTGAGCCTGGTGGGAAGCGAACCTGCAATAATTGCAGGCAGCTGGTGTTACTTAAGGAGGCATTAGCCCACTGCTCCACCAAGGCATGGAATTGCCTAGCTCGGGGGTAGGGAACCTTGGCTCTTTTATGACTTGTGGACTTCAACTCCCAGAATTCTTGAGTCAGCATGGCTGGTTCAGGAATTCTGGGTATTGATGTCCACAAGTCATAAAAGAGCCAAGGTTTCCTACTCTTGGCCTAGCCCAGGGGTAGGCAACCTCGGCTCTTTTATGACTCATAGACTTCAATTCCCAGAATTCCTGAGCCAGCATGCTGGCTCAGGAATTCTGGGAATTGAAGTCCATGAGTCATAAAAGAGCCGAGGTTGCCTACCCCTGGGCTAGCCCTTCAACTTGATAACTTTACTAACTGAATCTAGGGCCTTCTTGATTCAAAGCCTGCCTCTGCCTTTGAGCTGTGCTCTTTCTACATGCACAGTATGGAAGAACCTCTGTGCCCATGACATTCTGCTGTTTGAACTGTGATATTGCTGCATCTTTGGGTAGCATTTCATATGTAGCAGATTCCTTTCTATAACTACAAGGTCCTAAAAGAAATGCTGGGTAATAGACAGAAGTAAGATCACCGGGTAGAAGTGACATCTACTTAAAATGTTCTTTATACAGCTTGCCAACAGCGTTCTTTCTGAGCGAGTTTTTAATAGACTCGGTATTTAAGCAATTGATTCTTATTCATCAGCATGGAAAACTGTACAGGAATAGAGTAGCAATGCAATCCGGTAAAGGTTTTGCTTTCTGAACACCATAAAAGGAGTGATATTAAAATGAAATATTTTCTCCCCCCCCCTCCTCTTTTTTTGGGGGGCCCATCAAAAATTAGAGTTAGACTAGCTGAGTATGCAACAAAACAATTGAAATACTTCATGCCGTGCCTCTGTGACAAATGTGACAAAATTGAGTGCATCCTTAAAATAGCAGCAGCTGTCTTTTTAAAACACAAAAGTGGATGATTATTGAGGGAAATGAGAACATGGTGCACAAGAAGGAAGAAAAGAATAGTGCACTTAACTCGGAGAGGAATGAACAGGCCACTTTCCCAGAACATGGGCTGGTGTTTTGTCAGGTTTGTTTGTAGTCATGCTTCTTCTCCAGCTGAATTCGGTGTCCTGGAATATGGGTGGGGATCGGCAGATTCTTTCTGAGATTGCTTATAACCTGGGGAAACAAGTGACAGGCTGTAATGAAATGCAAGATGACACATGAAGCCTTGGCGTACAAGGTTCATTAATCATGGATTGATGGCAATCAATGGCGTTCAGCAAAGGTCTCTGGGATTCTGTTATTGTGCATTGCTGCTTCTCAAATTTCCATAAAAGGTGCATCGAGAACTGGAACGGAGTGTGGTGTTTGGGGGAGAGAATGCAACCGGTCCGAACTGCCTGGGGAAAGCCATGGCCTACACATCCAGCAAGGAGGAGAAGATTGCGTTCATGTGATTATTGCCCTGAGTCTTTTATCCCGATGTAATTACCGGTTGCCCCCATTTTATGCTTAAAATGAAATCACAACTGCCTCTCTGTTTTTGGTTGACTTTGTGTAAGGCCGCTCTGCGTTAAAACCAACCAACCAACCTGTGCAGATTAACTAAATTCAGCACATTTAAATATTACAAATTAAGCAACTTGGTATACATGCTTTTTTTTATTTATTTTTTTTGCATAATTTACACTGTAGTGCTGATTTTACTTAGATTTAAAAAAAACATCTCTAATGGGAAGGATAAGAAAATATGTCAAGTATAAAAAAAAATCCAGAAATTTTATTTATTTATTTATTTGTTTATACTTCTTAACTGCCCATCTCCCTCAAAGAGGGAGAATCTATTTCAGCCTATCTTCTTGTTTTCAGTTGGTCAACTTTTTTCCAGTCTGCTGCCTCCAACCTCTATAAATACATCTGCCCCGTTGGTCATGCTGGCTCTGAGAACTGTACAGGAGACATATAAAGGGTACAGGATTTAGAAAAGCTATGACAGACATTTTGTAACACATTCCAATTGTTTTCAGTGTCTTGGGGAACCGGTCCAATAAGCAAGGCGTCTCCATAATGTTCAGTTGCAAAAAACTGAACTCTGTGTGTGTGTGTGTGTGTGTGTGTGTGTGTGTGTGTGTGTGTGTATCTGTGTCCCAGAATAATTTCCCTCAATAACCATTCCACTGGGTTTTGTTGGGATAAAATTATGGGAGATCTCTGAAATCTAAAGATATGAGGGAAGAGTTGGAAGAAAGTTTAATATAAATAAGTATTAACACCGGACTGTCTGTTCCATCACCATCCATATTTTCCTTTTTTATCATACTTATTAGATTATATACATGTAGGATTTATATTTAAATCATTTAACTACTTGCAGAAAACGTTAGAAAAGTGCTCTTAACATTCATACGGACTAAATATTTGCTTTTTTTTTAAAGGAAAGCATTACAGATAAATGCTGAGTTTAAATCTAGCTACTTTCTTTGGCAAATGAATAATCTAAACTTGACAGCTCCAATTCTGGGTTGGAACAGAAAAGAACACAGGGTAAACAGTTTGTAGCTGAAAATGGCTACCAGTTAAGAATTTTTTAGCGTAATACACAGATGATCGTTTATGCTGTATTGTGGTGCTCTTTCGTTTTTTCCCTCTTGTTGGCTGAAGAAATATATAGCATTAAAACATCACAATCTGGGATAACAGATGTTATTTGTTACATAGTGTCTTTATGTAGCGCTTGGCCTTTAGGTATGCAATAGTAATATGAAAATACAGGAAAATACTGAAATTGGTTTTAGGTGCAGACTACAATCTGAGCATTTTAGCTTTCTACCCAATGTACTCAATAGTTCTCACTAGAAACAATGCCATGAAATTCAAATAACCTATCTGCCTACCAAGTCGGAAAGCTGCTTAAGGGGGATAAGAAATGGTTCAGAGAAAGGTAGCTGATTTAGAAAGGGGAACTCTAGTTTAGATACCTAGAGACTGAGAAAAGAAACTAAGCAGGACATTACCATTCAAGAAAGCCCAGCCAGAACAAAGCTTAGGACAGATTTAGAACTGCCCGTGTAATTCCATTCTTTCATTGTGCATTCTTGGAACTGGTCAAAATCAAGTCAAAGATTTTTCTTCAGAAATAATGCTAAAAGAGGAAGGTTTTGAGGTGGGTGGCGTGGGGGGGGAAAGAGAAAACAAATGAGTCATCAAACAAATCAACCCAGAGTTCTCACTCAAGGCAGAAATGACTAGACTTAAATTATCCTACATTGGGCATTTTATGAAAAAAGGTTCTAATGCTGGGAAAGTTGGAAGATAAAAGAGGAGGATACACAGAAAGATGGACAGACTCACAGTAGAGATGAGTGCACCATTGGAAGAGCTCAGTGCTTTTTTTGTAAAAGAAAAAGGTGCCGGAACTCACACATGTCATACAACCTGCCTTGCCTACCCTACAAGGTTCTATCCAAAAAGGTGCCGGAACTCCATTCTGAGCGTTCTATGAGAAAAAAAGCCCTGGAAGAGCTAAAGGATCAGACTAGAAATAGATCATCACGGAGAAAAATCTATCTATGTGGTTATTAAGTTAGCAAAAACTTGATCTTGAGGTGGAAAGTTCACTTTCTAATCCTTATTGTTCCTGGGATTTAGTGAGTGAATGTGAAAGGTCTTCCACTAGGAGACCCTAAGCTTGTGACAATGGAATAATTCTTTAATTCAGCAAAATGGAGAATTGGTATATTTTAAGGCTGGATTTTAATTATGTCCAACAGTAAGAAGTACAATGGAATAAAATTGTTTCATCCAAGAATGTTCATTTTGAATCATGGGATATAACAAGGACAATAAGACAGACTAAATACTGTAGTTTCTTGTCCCTTTCTCTCTCTCTAGCATATTGCCTGGGTTCACACACTGTAATCCATGGCTAGATTCATACAATATGCTAAGCAGTGAATCTGAAACTTCCCTGCATTTCTTGTGCACTTCAGGCCTGTAGGCTGTTCTTGATTGTGAGGACGCTTTTGACACTGACCTTGATCAGGTTAGTTCTGAATTCTCTGGAGTTGATTTCTTTCGACACAGAGAGCCGTTCATTATTTATACGTTATCTTAATCTATGTTTACCAAATCGGAAGGGGTACAACGAAGACTGTGGCAAAAATTTTGTCAGTTCTTGGCAAAATTACTGATATAATCACATGAGGAATAATGGGGACTGTTTTGTTTTGTTTGGTTTGGTTGACTGCAATTACTAGCAATGATATCTCTAATATATTTGTCAAATTTAGGATGCAAACATCCATAGACGCAAACATCCACTAGATGCAGGAAAGGGAAACAGAAAACTTCCATAAGGATTTTTGTATCCTGCATCTGATAACCCTAATCTCTAGAGAATACTTGAAAGGGAGGGGCATATTAAGTTATGATGCTCTATGATTTTCATTTGTCTCTCAGAGCTGTTATGTATATAATTCTCAAAGAATGCTTTACAAATGTTTAAGTGATTTCTGCACTCCAGCATCTGAGTGATTAAAAATAAGCATCTAATTGCTTATTATTAATGATAAATATAACAACATTCTAGTAGCCTGTTTACATACTCTGATACTTGATGAGATGATGGGAATTAAAATAGTAGAATGAGACGCCTCCAGAGTCTGGATCTGGATACACAGCCTGCAAAATGTGTGCTTCAAATATTGTTCTTGCAAAACTAATCATCTTCAAACTAAAGCTGTTATTTTTCTTAATAATCAAGCAGCTATAATTCCATTATTAGGCCCTTTGTGAGAGGTTTTTCTCCTTTAAAAAAAAAGCAGGGGTGGGCAAGTCACCAGTTATATGCCACCCTCAAGATATTTGTATCCAAGAGCCACCCAAAAAGTGAATAGACCTGGAAGTTTTGAAATCTTTTTTTTTTTTTTGAGGAGGAGGATTTGAGAATGTGAATGCACTGTTGGAAGAAAAGTCTTCATCATGGTTCCTCCAAGCAGGGAATAAACATGGCAACTGCTTTGGGAAGAAGGTTGTAGTTTATTGCAGAGGAAAGCCAGACAGAAAGATGGATCCAACAGAAAAAGGGATGACCACCTGTAGGTGGTGGGTTTTTATACCCCCTGGACTCTATTGTCTGGAGTTATTTCCTGTTTCAGGCTTTGTATTTCCTGTGTCACGTATTCTGTCCTGAATCTAGGTGTGCCCCTCTAGGAATCTTGATGGTTGTGGGCAGTGCTTTTATTGTAAAAGAAAAAGGTGCCAGAACTCACACATGTCATACAACCCGCCTTGCCTACCCTACAAGGTTCCATCCAAAAAAGGTGCCGGAACTCCATTCTGAGCGTTCTATGAGAAAAAAAGCCCTGGTTGTGGGTATGTCCTATTATGTCCTCTGCTTCCCTGGGGCTGTGGATGATGTTGACTCTAGAGATCTTTCTTCCTAATCTGTTTCCTGACAAGATTATCACATCTGCATTCCTGCAGACTTGGTTTCTGCTTGGGACAGAGAGACTTGGGGGCAGGATTGGTTTCTGCTTTTAAAATCCTTTAGGGATATATATTCTGCCCTTTTAATATTTCCTTCTCGGGGAGCTGATTTCCCACAATCCCCCCCCTTTGTGCCATAAGTGTGTGAATGACACACTTACTGGCACAAGATTAAAATTGATCAGGGATACTTGGTAAACAAGCTTTAAACTGTTAATGCAAAAAGAAAAACACTAATGGAGGCAGCAGAAAAAGATCCCTGCCCATAAAGTTCTAAAAGTCAGGACAAAAATTAGGTGGAAAAGAAATTTATAGTTACCAATATTCTGTGCCAATTATTTTCAAATGTTGGATGTCACCTTTAGCTTCCAGTCAGGTTTGCACATTTCTCCCAAAAATCTTCACAGCCATGGTTTGCCTCAGTACATAACCACTGGCTGCACATTTTCAAGAGTTGTTTCCTGCCTTAGCTTTTAATTCAGTGCATCCAGGTTTGTAATTTGTAATGTCCAATTGATGTTAGCCAGTATGCAAGCCAGGCTATTAAATTCTTTAAATTGCACATAGTGAGTCCAATCTGAGTCCACCAGAGCAAGATATTCAGGGCTTAGATCTCTTTCCTGATAACTCCTCATGGCGTATGAATTGCAAATCACCTGAGGGGGCCTGGTTTCCTCCCACTTGGAATTTTGCTGGAGGTTGTTCCTACAAAGTTTTAAGGACACAGGGCAAGAATCAGGCTGGAGCTTTACTGAAGGTAAGGGGAAGGGATAAATGGTGTGTGTGTGTATGTGTGTGTGCAGCTACTAATACAAACAGGCAATACAAACATTCTGGATAAATTTTCTTCCCACCATACAGAAGTCCCAAGGTGTTCAGGACTTGCTGTGCCAACTATTCCCAAATGCCATCTCTCCATAAATACATTCAACTGGCTTATTACAATACAAATGGAGCAAAAAAGAAAACTTTACAATGAGTTTCCACCCTCCCCCATAGTCCAATTTTTCTTCTAAGGCTTCACGTGAGGGCCCATGGCTCCTTCCTTCAGCTTTTCACAGGTATCTGGGGGACTGGTAGAACTTGGGACATCCTCCGGTTGCATGGTGGATTTTTTGTAGATGGCTGGATTCAAAACTCAATTCCATGACTCCATAGCATCTGGGTCAGTGTGTGCTCTGCTTCCAAAGGTTGGGGAGGGTTATCTGTGCAGGGCTGAAAGACTAGAGAACAAGAACTCCTCCCCCCTTTCTGAGTGGACTCCCCCAGGAGAAGCAGACAAAGGCATGGAGAACAAAGGATAAGAAAAGGAGAAGTAGAATTGGGAGGGGGGTAACTTGCAGGCAGAGTTTTGAAAAGGCATTAATACTGCAGTTGTTAAAGATTCTGGTAAGAGAACATACATGAAAGGTATTGATAAAAGAAGGACACCCCCTCCTCACCCCAAAGGAAAAAAAATCTTGGCAAATACAGGAACAACCCAATAACTAGTCTGACTCAGCGGCAGCCTAAGGCTAAATAAACAAACACTTAACACACACTGGCTACAAGGAATGCAGAACTGGCTAACTGGCTAACTGGATTGATAGAATTAGAAAAGAAACACCAAAAGGTACACAACAATAAAATAATTGACACCGGATCCCTCCTGGAGCCAATGTTAACACCTTTTAGACAAGATTTGAAAAAGAAATTAACCCAAACCCAACAATAGACACTGACCAACAAATCAGAAAAGACAAATTTAAACTCACCAAATTTAAACTCACCAATCAGAAATGACAATTTTGGAAACCATGAAAAGGTATAAGAACTCATGCTTAGGACCATTCTGTCTCGCTAGTCAGGGTTTTATGCTGAACTGTCACTCAGCTTTAATCTCCGTGATCAAAACTATCTTTCCAGTAGCTGGCTTCACGTTCTATTTGTTCCCCTCTGCGCTGCTTGTGAGAATCCCAGCTGGAAGAATATGAATGGGAGAATTCCTCCCAACAGTCTCATTTCTGAACTGAACATTTGTAACATGTTAGGACTTAGGTTATATTAGTCACAATGTCTGTAGCTGGTCCAATGAAACAACAACAACAACAATAATAGTAATAATATGGTTTGCATCCATCAAAGAGAGGGACTGAGTTACTTGGCAATAAACTTACAGATTTTCTGGAGGAATATTTAAGCTAAACAATGGGGACAGTGAGTTAATTGATACAGAACATCCCTGTCCCCGGCAATCAAAACCCCGGCTACAGGGTTAGCAGTGCATGTAACATAGATGTGTGTGTGGACAAGAATATCAACCTTGCTATCAAGCAAAATCAAACTTTTAATAGCAAGTGCCAAACAGGTTGTAAGAAAATAAGGGGAACTCAGGCACCACACACAGATTATGTAGAAAGTAAACACAGGGTCAGTTATAAAGGACTCAAATATCTGTACACCAATGCACAGAGTATAAACAGTAAACAGGGTGAACTAGAAATTCAGGTAAATGAGGGCAGATATGATAATGTTGCCAAATAAAAGAGGTGGTTTCTCTCTATATAAGAAATAACTACATCTCTACAGAAATAGAGCACAACGATGAAAACTCGAATGCATTTGGTTTCAATCTAAAAAGAAAAAAAATGACATTGCAAACCTTTTGCTAGTCAGCTAACTAAGGTATGTAGGAAGCATATCACAATAGTAATGGGGAACTTTAATTACCCTGGCATCAACTGGGAGACAAACTACACCAAGTGGAAAATCAAACAGAAAGTAGAGAGGGGAACTTGGGAATTAGCCATATTGGATCTAATTCTCACTAACAAAGATGAGATGATAGAAGGTGTTGAAGCCACAGGAATCTTGGGGGCGGGGGGTTTCATGCAATATTGGAATTCAACATTATGGAAGCACAAGCAATAGAACATAGTCAAACTAGAGTCTTGGACTTTAAGAGAGCTAATTTCAGTAAATTTAGAGAGGGCTTGGGAGGGATCCCATGAATGAGAATCCTCAAGGGGAAAACAATTCAAAAAGCTTGGGAAATTTTGAAAAAAAAAGTCTAGCACAATACCAACAAAGAAAAAATAACAGCTCTCAAAAGATATTAGCATGGCTGCATAAAGAATTCTCTGATAAATTGAAAGATAAAAAAGACAAGCATAAAAAGTGGAAAGGGGCACATAACTAAAGCAGAATATCAGCAAATAGTCCAAGCCTGCAAAGATGAAGTGAGGAAAGCTAAGGCTCAAAATGAACTAAGGCTTGTGACCAAAGTCAAAAATAACAACAAAACTTCTTTCTACATGTAAAAAACAAGAAAAAAGTTAAAGAAATGATTGTGGCAAGAATGTGACAAGCAACAGGGAGAAAGCAGAACTATTTAACTCATTTTTTGTTTTTGCATCTGTCTTTTACACAAAGGGGAAGAAAAAACAGTCCAACCTATAAAAAACAGTACCATAAAAATATAAATTAGGAATACAAGTTAAGATAGACAAGAAAATGGTAAGTGAGCAACTGTCCAGCCTAGATGAGTTCAAATTTACCAGGCCCAGATGGATGATGATGATGATGATGATGATGATGATGATGATGATGATGATTATTATTATTATTATTATTATTATTATTATTATTAATTTTATTTGTATACCGCCCTTCTCCCGAAGGACTCAGGGCGGTGAACAGGGCAAATGTATAAAATACAAAAAATACAAAAGTTAAAAGGAATTAAACATAATGCCCAGGGTAAAAACAATATATACAAATATAAGAACAATAAAAAACCCAACCCACCCCCCATCAGGCCAAGCCGGCTTGTTCAAACAAATGCGTTTTCAGATCGCGTCGGAAGGAGCGGAGGTCGGGTGCCATCCGGAGCTCAACCGGCAACCGATTCCATAGCTCCGGGGCGCCCACAGAGAAGGACCTCCCCCTGAGGGCCACCAATCGACATTCTCTGATCGGTGGCACCCTGAGGAGGCCCTCTCTGTGGGAACGCACAGGGCGGAGGGAAGTTGATGCCGGCAGCACCCCAAGGTTCTCAAGGAACTGGCAGATGTGATCTCAGAACCACTGAACTATTTTTTTTTCAAAGATCCTGGAGCACTAGGGAACTACCAGAGGACTGGAAAAGAGCTGATGTAGTTCCCATCTTAAAAAAAAGAAGAAAGGAAAGAAAAAAAAATAGATCCAGGAAACTACAGACCTATCAGCCTGACCTCACCTGGGCAGATTCTGGAAAAGATAATCAGACAACAAATCAACGGAACACTTAGAGGCAAACAAAGTCATTAACTAAAAGCCAACATGGGTTTGTCAAAAACAGATCATGCTAAACAAATCTTATTGCATTCTTTGACCAAGTGACAAAATTAGTGGACCAGTGGAATGCTGTGGATACAATTTACTTGGACTTCAGTAAGGCATTTGATAAAGTTGGTATAGGGTTTTCTGCCTGAGCAGGGGATGGACTAGATGATCTTCAAGGTCCCTTCCAACTTTATCATTCTTATTAAATGCAAGAGTCTCTCCTGCTAACTTTGGGGTGTTCTTAAGAGTACAGAGAGAGAGGGAGAAGAAAAACAAACACATTTTTCTTTACTCTGTTGGCCAGACAGACAGAGTGAGGTTATTTTCTTTTTGATAGCTTATTTTAAGCAGAATTTCTAGCAGAATTTTAAAATTCTTTTCTCTTTGGATTATAGACAGTTAACAGTCACATTTACCTCACACCCAAAGACTTTGACACACATATACACACAAAGACAAGAGAACAGAAAAGGAAACAGAAGTCTTAATTTTACACATCCTAGTCATTCCGGCCATAAATCTCAGTTTTAAATTAGGGAAGGCACATATTTTAAACATACCATGTGGTTGCATAGAGAGAGAGAAAGAGAGAGAATCACTATTTCTTATTTTCCCTTTGAGTACCTTTATTTAGCCAAATTGGTTTCCCAGCAAAGCCCTAGCAAAGTCCATTTTCTTTATATATATGGTAGCTGATTCCCATCCCAGGCCTCAAGCAAGCTTTACTGGGGAGCCTATCTCGACCCTTGAATTAGAACACCCCATGGTTCTATCGGGTCCGGCGCACTGAAGCCTCCTAGTGAGATTTCCGTCTACCACCACAGTTTTGGTGTCAAAAAGGGACCCAAGGAGCACTCTGGATCCCTCACAGAGAACTGGAATGCTCCTTTATTTATTTATTAATTTTAATTCCATTTATATCCCACCCTTCTCCGAAGACTCAGGGCGGCTTACAAGCTTAGCAGTAGCCTTCATTCTATGTATATGCCTGCTTATTAGGGCTTTCACACACACCCCCAAGCGGCATTATTACAAAGTCAGCTTAATTGCCCCCAACAATCTGGGTCCTCATTTTACCTACCTCGGAAAGATGGAAGGCTGAGTCAACCTTGAGCCTGGTGGGATGCGAACCTGCACTAATTGCAGGCAGCTGGTGTTACTTAAGGAGGCATTAGCCCACTGCTCCACCAAGGCTGCTTTAGGGATCTACCACCACGGTTTCAGACCAAAAAGGGATCCCCTGCAGAAGGTACGTGGACGCTCTTACTGGCTTTACCTTCACTTTTCACCACCACTGTTTGCAGACTTCAAATGTCTGGGAGGACCTCTGCTTGCTTTCCAGAGGTAAGGGACGCTCCTTGCCCGTGGCTTAATTTCCTAACTTTGCTCTGCTTTGCTTACAGGGCCTAACCAGCTAGTTGCCCAAATCCAATTCTCTCATTCCATTCCATTTTCACACAGTTTCTCCCTTTTCCCTTTTAATATTCTGCCCTTTTAATATTTCCTTCTCTGGGGAGCTGACCTCCCACAGCATGTAATGGCACATACTGCAGTTTCTACTGGCTCAAGGGATACTCCATAAATTGAGAGTGAGTGGAATCAGAATCTAAAGGTGTCTCAGGTTTGGGTGGAACTGGTGAATTTTTTAAAGGCTTAACAGATTTATTTTACCCTTGAAAATATTCACCAATTTGCCCTCCCCCTAAAAAGAAAAATCCTCAAAGAAGGACATTATTCGACTCCCCCCAGTCTTCAAATCTTCAGAAAAATTGCTGGTACACGGGATCTTTTGCACCCTTGCTTAGTTTTGTGAATACCCACTGCACTCCTTAAAATCAATAATCCAAACAAATTGGGCAGATCTTTGCTGTACTTCTGGTGGGGATAAAAAGTCCCAATCTCCCCTACTATGCCATTCCTCACTCAAAAAAAAAAAGTATCTTGCCTACTGTACTGATAACTGATAACTGTATAACTGCTCAAGCCTCCTGTGGCCTAGCAACAAGACGGCAACCTCTAGTCTAAAAAAGATTGGCCGCTGTTATATTAGAACTCATGTTTTTATTCTATTTATGAACTTTATGTCACAGGGCCACTGGTTATCCCAGATGACAAAGTGATAATTAAAACTCATATAAATGCCCATAAATCACAATCAACTAAAAGTAAGGGTTTCTTTTAAACCTCTGGAAGATAAATATACATAGCAAGTTAATAATAATAAACCTTTATTGTCAAAGTACAACATGTGTACATTGAGATTAGCTGAGCCTCCCCCCGTGCTCTCTCCCCCCAACACACAGTGACAACAAACCCTCCATCCTACCACACCATGTGAACCAACTACACCACACACTGGCCTCCCAAGTCAATTCTGCATAAGTTCACAGAGATTATATCCTATTTAAAAGCCTAACAGCCCACGGATAAAAGCTATTTTTCAGTCTGTTGGTACAGCTGGCTATACTCCTATATCTCCTACTGGATGATAGGAGAGTAAAGAGATACCGTCCAGGGTGTGAGTCAACCCTGAGAATCTTCCTCACTCTTCCAAGGCAACGAGCCCTGGCGATGTCATCCAGTGGTGTCAGGGGACAGCCCACAATGTCTTATGCTGTGCTCACTACCCTCTGTAATACTTTCCTGTCTGCGGCTGTCAGACCAGCATACCAAACCACAATACCATACGAGAGGACGCTCGCTATAGTAGACCGGTAAAAGAGGGTCATAAGCCGTTGTTCTACCCTGTTCTTCCGCAAGACCCTAAGAAAGTGAAGCCTCTGTTGGGCCTTTCTAGCCACCTGGGTTGTGTTAACTTTCCAGGTCAGATCTTCACAGAGGTAGACTCCCAGAAATTTAAAGGAGGAAACTCTCTCCACACAGTCCTCCCTGATGTAAAGTGGGGCAGGTTCCTCCTTTTTTCTCCGGAAGTCTAACACCATCTCTTTTGTCTTGCCGATGTTTAGGTGCAAATTGTTGTTACTACACCATATGGATAGTTTTTGTACCTCCACCCTATATGCTATCTCATCCCCACCTGTAATAAGACCCACCACAGTTGTATCATCTGTGAACTTGATTATCGCAGTGGATGGGTCAGATGATACACAATCATAAGTGTATAAAGAGTACAGGTAGGGGCTAAACACACAGCCCTGTGGTGTGCCGGTGCAAAGCTTCAGGGGGGTGGACAAAGCAGACCCGACCCTCACTGTTTGTAACCGATCCCTAAGAAAGTCTTGAATCCAATCGCAGATGGCGGGGAAAAATTTCAAGTCAGTCAGCTTCTCGATGAGAATGCTCGGCAAAATGGTGTTGAAAACCGAGCTGTAGTCAACAAAAAGCATCCTGACATAACTTCCAGGTCTCTCGAGATGACTTGCTACAGAGTGTAAAGCAGTAGCTATGGCATCGTCTGTCAACCTATTTCCCCTGTAGGCAAATTGATGTTTACCAAAGTCCAGTGGGAGGCATGTCCTAAGATGTTGGAGAACCAATCTTTCGAAGCATTTCATGACTACAGACGTTAATGCAATAGGTCTGTAGTCATTCAGGCACTCAACTGCAGTTTTCTTGGGGACTGGGACAATGGTAGCTGCTTTCAAGCACGATGGTACGCATACCGTTTGCAAGGAGATGTTAAAAATCCTTGTCAGGACCCCTGCTAATTGATCGGCACAATTCCTGACCACTATCCCCAGCACCCCATCTGGGCCTGCGGCTTTGCTGGGATTCACAGCCTTCAATACAGCTTTGAGTATCTCCAGTAGGAGGCAACAATAACCACTTTTGTATTGTTGCTATCATGAGAGGCTACCAATTCAAAAAAGCCTTTTATTTCATCACCTCAGATGTCCATATACCACTCCCCTGCCTCTCCCAAAAGGAACGGAGGAAGATTACAATTCATAGCTTGCTAAGTGTGTGCATGTAGTACTTTTTCATAGTTATTATAAATTTAAAGAGAAGAAAAGGGTTTTGCAGTGAAATCCTATCCCTGTTTGTTCAAAAGTAAGCCTCTTTGATTTTGAAATGATAAAATTCTGTAAATGTACAGTACATCTACTGTATAGCTTTAATTACTTTTTGAAAGTTGAATTCAATACACACTTAGAGAAGGTGGATTCCTTAGAATTATTCCTCTTTTAGCTCTAGAGAACTAAGCCTAGAACTTAGGATCCAATTCACCAGTCCATCCCAATGCACTTTCACATAATATTTGGAAACCCACCCACCCCCCAGCTTTCCTGCACTTGATTTTACATAAATACATGAGCTGTGATATAGTGATCAATCTTAAAGAAACCCAAACTCACATGTTTCTCTTCTTTACAAAAATGAGGAGCTAGTCTGAGTTTTGCTGGGCTTGCAGTCACAGGTGCATCACACTTGAAAACCAATAGGTTTTCTGAAAGGAATGTCATTACCTACACGGAGAAGCATTGAATGATAGAAGAAATGCTTCAAGCTAATTCCTCTCTGTATCTCAGACAGCAATCTTTGCGTGGCTTTGATTGCCCAACACAGATGTTGTCTTGCCTGGCCGCCTCTGTTTCTCTATTGTGCTTCTAAATGGATCTACCAGACAGCAATCGTGTTTTCTGTTTATCAGGAGAAAATCCTCCTTTCTATTGGAGGTCTGTTTGACAAGAGGAACAGCATCAACTGGAATGAAGGCTTTGATTGGTTCTTACAATCTGAGGTCCTCCAAAAGTGTCAAATAATGACTTGCTTAATCTGCCATCAACATTATACCTGATAATTGGGATGACATGAGTTGTAGGTCTGAGGGTGCACCCTAGGAAAGGTTATACTAGATAATGTAGAATGTAGAATGAAACTTTGGCAGCTATGTGCCTTTTTGTTTCAACTTGCCATTAGAGTAAGGAGGGGCAAGTGGTGCTTTAGAATGGGTTAGATGGGAAAACGAAACCTCTACGATTCCACTGAAGACTGTGAGAGCCTGAAACCTTTCCAAGGATGTGGCAGCAGGTGTGGAGAGGAAGTAGACAGTTCCCATAACAAAGTGAAATTGTTTACATGGACTATGTGAGAGGTTGGGGGTTTGGCTGGGGAAATTATTGTTAAATTCTATGAGCTGGTGTCTGGGAACCTCAGAGTTAGTTTTGCTTCGACATTACCATGCAGTGTATTCAATGTACAGTAAGATTTTTAGAAACGGAATGAACCTGGAGTTTTATTTGGATTCTTGAGCTGGATGTTGATAGTGGCAGAGCAAGTACTTTTTTCAGAAAATAGCTTGAGACATAAAAAGCCCCAATCTCCCACCCTGAAATTTGACACTGTAGAAAACACGTTTTCAGCTACATATTTATACAACTCTTAATTCTGATATATTTTCTGTTGACTCACATAATGCTATATTACGACTGTTTTTTCTGATACTATTGTCAGTTGACAGGGGACAGAATAAAATTAATAACTTACAACTCAGTGGAAAATTTACCTTAAATAACTTAAGGGAAAGATCTTGCCAATATTTATCTACCTTTTCCAATAAATCATGACTGGAGAAACCAGGGATGATGAGATCACAAAGGTCACTCTGACGGAAATGCCTAATGGTGATTGGATTGCTAGAGTTATGATGAAGACTTTTTTCTTTAGCATGACAACTTTCAGCTTTTTTTTCATTAATGCCTAGTTGTTGGGACACTATTTGCATATTACCTACATAGTATTTGTGTGTAGCTGAAAACATGTTTTCTACAAATTTCTGGTTGGAAGATTGGGGCTTTCTAAAAGTTATTTTCAAAAAAAAAGTACTTGTTCTGCCACATTATACACAATGTAGTTGTATAACCTTCCCTAGTGTGCCCCCTCAGACTTACAACTCCTGTCAACCCAATTATCTGGTATAGTATTGATGGTGGATGAAGCAAGCTATTATTCAACACTATTGAAGGACATTAGAATGTAAAGGGTCAAGCAAGTTCACAGGAGTAAGACTTGGCAAAGTTACATATAATTTGCCATATGCTTCTTCTTCCTTAATTCACTAACAATTCACTTTCATATCCCTGAGTTCATACAGTATCTAATGAATTTGGTGTTATCCAGATGTTGTCCAGATGTCCACTTATTTCCTACAAGTCTGGCAATTTTACCAGTTAGAAGTCTAATAAATTTAGAGAGTTCTGGGTTGGAAAAGATTAGTATATGCTAACACATTCATGCAAAGATCTTTCCTCTGTGGTAGTCACATATACACTCTGATTTGCATATTAACACTTTTTGCACTTAGCTTTTTACCCATTAAGGGTTTTTTTCCCCCAATTGGCTTCTTTTTTTCTGATAACATTCTTGCACATATGGTTTCAGTTTAGTGGAATAAAGAAACAGGTGGCAATGACAACATTTCTATAATCTCCCTTTAGATTCTAAACTAGAAAGGAGTTGAAGTCTCTCTCTCTCTCTCTTTCTCTCTCTCTGTTGATAAAAGTATTAGAATGTGTCACAAGATTAACTAGAGAAAGATTATTAAAAGTGATTTGCAATGTAAATGCCTTGGGCAGCAGCCACATGTTTTCTTTAGGTTGCAGTCGACTTTTATGATTACTAAATGCATAGGAATCAGGTAGGAGGTCTGTCAAAGTATGTGGAAGAGGTGGAGAGCTGAAGGAGGATGTGAGATATGGAAATTAAAAAAAATATCTAAAGGGCATATTTGGGAAGGACTCTGTTAGATGTGTAGCTGACGTTGCTTGCACTTCCACCACAAGAAGGCCAGGAAAAAATAGTTCTTTAGTTCTCATATATGAACAAAACATTTTTCTCTTTTGGATGATTTATGTACATTTTTTCTGTGGGCAGATGCTGAACCTTCATTGTACCAAACGGGTAATAAAGCCTTCATAGGCAAAATCACCTCAGAAACATGGTGTAGGAGAAGGAGTGGCAGAAACTGGGGGGTGAGGGGTGGGTGGAGTTAAAACAGGGATCAGCCCAGCATCCCTTCATAGCTACGTACAAGCAGACTAAGTCGGGTGGTGGGATTCAGCCAGTTCTCACCAGTTCAGCAGAACCGGTAGCTAATTTTTTGTTGCCCAGGTCCAGAATGGACTTCCGGAAGTGGCATCCACACAGAGAACATATTTGAATCCCAGCACTGACTAAATCCAACCACTCCCCTTTCCCCCCAAATTCCATTGGCCATTATTTACCACCAAGCAGGTCCTAACCATTAGTTGAGAAGATTCCTGTGCGTAGGCTGTTTAGCAATACATCAAGTTTAATAGGACCTTTATGTGCAGACCTGGTCTTTTGTGCCTGACATATATTAAGAATTGGAACTCAATGTTCTCACAAAGAGGTGGTAAAAAGATTTCTTCCTTTTCTAAGTTTGGATCTGGTAGAGGGGAATGAAGTCTAAGTGAGGCATTTGCCAGACTTCAGAATTTGAAAAATATAGCGAGACTGTCAGCAACTGGTTCCCAAAAAATGAGAATAGGATACTATCTGCCTGTTCAGGAAAGAAGAGAAATTCTGCCTTGGCCTGGTGAATCTATCTCTATAGTGTCTCTTAAGAGTGGCTTCATTGCTTCTCTAAGAAACATCTTTCCTTGCTAAAGGAATTCGGAAAACAATTACTGTATGCCAAGTCGTCACCATGGTTCAGTGTCTTACATCAGAAATTGCCAACTGCTTTTATTGACATCTGCTAATACATCAGATGAATTGCTCTGTACTTGAGCTACTAGCTACATCTGTACTTGGCAAGCAGGTAACTTGAAGATTCAGATTCAGCAAATGTTCTCTCTCTGGGTTCTACCATCCTCAGCTAATACTTAATTTAAATAATTTTGGCTCCCTGAATTCCTTTTGCCTCCTCTAGGCATCTTTCCAGGAAATGGTATTTGTGGGAGGATTTTTTTTTTTGCCTAGCATTTCTCACCTCAGAGCTACTGAGTGCTCTTGCCTGTCCCTGTTTGTCCTGTCATCGCCTCTTTGTAAAGTTTGTTAGGCCGCATGATGGAGGGCAAAAGCGAGAATGGGGTCAATGATCTACTTTGCCCAGCGCTGTAACATGCTGGATGAAGTGCTATAGCAATAGCTGTCAAAGTCTTAACTATTCAAGCTATCTCTGAGCCCTCCCATTTGTTTTACTGTAGTTATTGGAGGGCTTCTCTTGATGCTTCTCTTCTGAATGCTAACATGTTAAAAACTAGAAAGTAAAACAAAGGGAACCTTGAGGCCATAAGCCTGGGTGAGCCCTTTTAAGTATTTTATGACCCAAGTATCTTTCTCACTGTGATGGACCTAGGCCTTTTCAATTCTGGTTCACTTTTTCCTGAAGCTTCACGCCATGGGGCTGCACCAACCTCAAGAAACAAAGGCAACTTGCAGTACTTAGCTTATTAAAGAATGCTCAAGAAGCAAACCTAACTAGGCAATGATCACAAATATTTTTTTCTTCTTCCATTCAACCGTGCTTGATTCCCAGAGACTGTCTAGGTAGGTTCCTGCAGTTTTCTTGGCACAATATTTCAGAAATGGTTTTCCATTGCCTCCTCCCTAGGGCTGAGAGGAAGGGACTCTAGCCCAATGTTACCCGGTTGGATTTGTGCCGAAAGCAGGACTAGAATTTATGTTGTCCTGGTTACTAGACTGATGCCTTAACCACTACAGCAAATTGGCTCTCAATCACAAGTATAGTATATGTTTAAAGGTATTTCATTTAAAGTCGGCTTTTCCTTCCAAATGCACGCTCAAATGCTTCTGAATGGAGAATACCCTGAATAACAACTGGCTGATTGAGGAAATGACTAGAATAAAACATGTCTTCTTGAGATCTAGTTTTTTACCTGCAGAGGTTTTGTTTATTGGTTAGAAAGCTTTTTAAAAATATCCTGTTTCATTCCATGCTCAGGAACAGTTTTGATAATTCAATCAATTTTCTTTATCATCCCTGGTAATTACTGTATATCAAAGATGATAATGAACCAACTGCAATGAATGAAAAAGAGGATGCAAGAATAGTTATAAGGATAGAAAAATATGGAGAGATATGTGAAATGCTATGGGCACGGGTTACTCTTTTTTCTGAATTTTGCACAATTTTGCTTAAGAAAATAGCATTCTCTCTTTCTTTTTCTTTTTCTCATCACCATCCTGAAAGACCTAGCTGTCCAGTCCAGTTCTGATCTAAAACTGAGGACCCATAAGAAGAGAAAGCAAAAGCTTTTAACATATTTCACAAACTTACTGCAGATGATTATTGCTTATAGTTTATACCTGTACTGTGTTTTTATTCCAGTCATAATCTATGTGTGTATGCATGTTGTATAAGGAAAAAGGAAGCGAGAGTTAGACAGGGAAGGAAAGCTTTTGAAACATCAAACACTACTTTGAACAAGTTAGCTCTGAGTTTGAAAGGCATACAATTAATATATATTGCAGATTATATTTAAGCAGATTCTGCTTCACTGCACATACATACCTGCACACACATGCACATCCATGCATACACATAGGCACATCTGTATCCTCACTTTTATGGCTAAATCAATTTCTGCCTGTCGCTGTAGTAGGGTTCATTTTAATCCTGCTTCTTGTGGAAGGCACAACTGGAACTTTAGTGACAAATCTGAATTGATCAGCTTCCAAGACTAAAGTGCAGAACCAGTTCATATGTAGCTAAACAACATCTCTTCAATCAAATGAGCTACTCATGAAATAATCCTGTCATGTTTAACAACGTCTCTAACTTGCCAGTATGAGTTTCCTACTGATGGAGTGGACAGTATCCGCCAAAGAAATATATAATACATCTATCTGAACATGGAAAACTAAAACATTAGCGAGGACTCTAGTTTAGAGATCTATGCCCAACAAATGCAGGCATGCTGCATGTTATATGCACACACAGAGCATCAGGGCTTATTTGATTCTCCACCTGTGAAGAAATACCATGGTACTTCAGTTCCATGTTTCTTATTTTGGGAAGACAGCAGAAAGTCTTCTGTCTCAAAGGGGTGGGAAATACCTACAATATTTATGGAGTGTTTTTGTTACCTGTTCGAGTCTTTACATCTGTTGTGTTCCTGGTAAGAGGGTAAGGCTTCTTTCCAGAGGTTAGGTTTTCCATTATCTCAAATCGCCACCTCTCGTTTTATTTGCTTAGCAATCATGATAGATGATGTTTTCTCAGAGTTTATATAATGGGAACGGGAGTTTTGAGTTGGCCCCACAAAAATGTATTTTCTCTCTTCTTTTGTGGTGAGGCAGGAAATGAAAATGGATAAATGCCGTGTGAGAAACTACAGAGGGATATCGGTCATTATTGTTTCACCAGAATTCCACATTGTAGAAAGGGTTTGCAACAACAATTTAGCTTGCTACAGTACATGAAGAGCTTGTTTAATCGTTCATTTCCTCAGCCTGAGGGGCTGTCCTCGTCTTGGAACAATTTTTCATTTGCCTTGTGGCGATTGTTAAAATATTGCTACTCATGTATGAAATTAATGTCCTTTCAAGGCCACAACAATATTGTATAGGTTTATACTGAGGATCCATTATATTTCATTTTCTGCTTTTTTGGAAGGATACAGCTATAGGTTCTCAGGTTGGTAGACAGCATGTGACAGTATGGAAGAGTCTAGCAAAAGCATCTTGGTGGATCTATGCCAGTTGATAATGGCAACAGGGTAATTAAAGCAGATGCAAGTCACAGATATTGTTATGAGGAAAGCTATAAAAGAGACACCATCTATTGTTTCCCCAGGATTATTAATTGAAGATAGGAGCAGGGAAAATTTAACATAAAAGGAAGCTGGTGGATCTTTGCCAATGGGTAATGGAGACAAAATAATTGTTAAAAGCAGACAGGAGGCATAGATAATTTTATGGGAAAGGCAATAAAAAGGAGCCATTTGAAAACCGATAATAAAGTATGGTAATAGTGAGATCCTCCTCTGGAAGGTAGGTGACTTCATTTTTTTTTCCTTTTATGACTCATTTTTGCTATCGTGCTGAAAGTTCTTTTAAAATCTGCCATTTTGGAGCTGAAACTGTATCATATCAAGGCCTTTAGAGGCTGGGAGGATCAATGGGCCTTGTTATCAAACAAGTATCTTACGGTCCCATCTCCCATTTTGGACATCAAGGCTGGTCAGATTTGGTCTTAATGAATGGCTGCAGTTTTGATGGATATCATATCACTGTATATAAGCCCAGAAAGTAAGCAACACAAAACTAGACTCCAGAGACTAAGAAGAGAAGCATCAGAGCAGTAAAAATGATGAATAATTAGTTTTTATTGGATTCTTTCAAATACAGCCAAAGACAATTTAATAAGAAACCAAAGAAAACTGCTTCAGAGAATGCATGATATTTTGTTCCACTATAATTTGCTGTTGAAAATTCTCATGCAGCCACTTAGACACCTACCTAAAGCCCAAAGGCAAGTTCAGCCCTGGATTTATTTACTCTACCTCACCTTTCGAGAAATAAACTGTCAATACTATTCAGAAAATAAAAGCAGTACAATACAATAAAGCAAACATTTGTGAAATGGGAGGGAAAAACATCAGATGGGGAAAGCCAGTAAAAATGAAGGGAAGGAACTTTAATTTTTTCAGAAAAACAAAAGGCAAGTTACTTTGAGGAAACAAATCTATCGTTAGAAAACATTAACTGAACAAAAAAAAATCAGTTTCTTTAGAAAACCACAAGGCATTTTCCTCCAGAGGAAACAAATCTACTACCGCAATACTTGGACCGTAAAAGGTTTTCTCCTAGTGCTCCTCATTTAAAACAATAGCAACACACACCGAAGGTTCTGCACAGATGTTCTGAGCACATTGGATATATAATGACTTTTCTTAAATCAACATACCATATTTTCCAGCGTATAAGATGACTGGGCGTATAAGACGACCCCCCCCCAACTTTTGAGATGATTTTCAAGATTTTTCGTCTTATACGCTGGAAAATCAGCGAGCCCGGGAAGGCACGCCCTCCCCTCTCACTGTGGAGGAAGCAGGGCAGGCTGGCATCTGGCGGGAGCCGGCAGGGCAGTCCTGCGCACGCGCGCACTCCCCAGCTCCTAAGGAGTCCTCCGGAAGCCATGGCAGGCGCCTCACGCTCTTCCCTCTTGAGGCAGCATCGGCGGAGCCGTCCGGCGTCGGGCGGGAGCTGGCAGGGCAGTCCTGCACGCACGCGCTCCCCGGCTGTTAAGGAGCACTCCTTAGCAGCCAGGGAGTGCGCGCATGTGCAGGACTGCCCTGCCGGCTCCCGCCCGACGCCGGACGGCTCCGCCGATACTGCCTCAAGAGGGAAGAGTGTGAGGCGCCTGCCATGGCTCCCGGAGGACTCCTTAGGAGCCGGGGAGTGCGCGCGTGCACAGGACTGCCCTGCCGGCTCCCGCCAGATGCCAGCCTGCCCTGCTTCCTCCACAGTGAGAGGGGAGGGCGTGCCTTCCCGGGCTCGCTGACTTGCAGCCAAGCCAGAGCCGAAAGGGGCTTTTCCTTCCACCCACCCTTTGGAATAGATGCAAGAGCTCCCGGGGTCTGCCATTTACAAGGGGGAGGGGAAGGGGCTGAGAGGCTCTTGGGGGTGGGAAGGGAGAGTCATGTTGGAGAGGGGACTGGACAAAGGAGGCTTGAAGTTGCTTTGCAAGAACGGGGGCGCTCGATTGATTTATGTACTATTTTCTGGCGTATAAGACGACTGGGCGTATAAGACGACCCCCCAACTTTTGAGATGATTTTCATGGGTTAAAAAGTCATCTTATATGCTGGAAAATACAGTAAGTAAGTAAAGGTAAAGGTTCCCCTGCGCATGCGTGCTAGTCGTTTCCAACTCTAGGAGCCGGTGGTCATCTCCGTTTCAAAGCCAAAGAGCCAGTGCTTGCCCGAGGACGTCTCTGTGGTCATGTGGCTGGCATGACTAGACGCCAAAGGCGCATGGAACGCTGTCAACATAAGTACGTTTCTTCTATATATTACACCAGGCAAAATTTCTCAGCCAGAATATCATGATAAGGAAGAGCCATATCTGGATAGGAACAGGTTGAATAAGGTTGGTTAGAGGCAATTGCTTTTTCATATTCCTAAGTTGTATGCTCTAAAGACCTTGAAAATGATAATAATTGGTTTAGTTATGCTGAAACCTATATGGCTCGGCAATCCATATAAGCTGCATCCAATAATTGGTCTCAGTTAGTCATCTAGCAGATATATTGTGGATGGTCTGTTCTGAGCCATCTTCAATGTACAACACATTGTAATGTAACGTACTGTTATTCCACCATTTCCTGCCTTTATCTTCCTGTTGATAAAACAGGGCAAGTAATATTAGTATGTCACTGTCATGGTATGATGGGATTGTTCTTTTGAACTGGAGGTTTAATTTGCTTTTGCAAGAGTGGCAATTGACATAGAAAAGTATGACAATGGAGGTGTTTATGTTTTTTTTAACTATTTACAGTCAGGCTATTTATAAGAAGGATTTACAACACAGTCCCAGTGTTCACCCAGTGTTAGGTATCCTCTTAAGTCTCCTTCTCAGTCTATCCTCCTCTGCTTCTCCTGCCTCCTCTCCCTTTCTCTCAATCTCTCTCTCTCCCCTGTTCCTGGTCTTGATAAGAAAGAGAATAAAAAGAAAGTAATGGGCTGGAATTTACTGTAGTGTGCTCAGCATGGCTGGACTTTCCGCTGGATCTGCTCAGCTCAACACCTACTGTTTCTCCATTGGAGAAGGAATCTTTTGTCAGGGCCTTCTGCTCAGGGACCAGGCCTTTTTCATCAACAACGTCTCTTCCCCTTTGGTCTTGGGTAAAGTTGCTGCCTGTAGCCACTTGAGTCCTCTCTTCTGTTCTTGGGTCTTGGGTGAAGTTTTCCTCCCTCTGGGCCTTCATTTCCCCTTTTCCAGGAAAGCCATCAATGGACCTGATCAGGAACCAACAACTTCTCCAGATATTTAACTTCTCTCTCCATCTTTTTTTCTCCAGCTATCCTGTTCGCTTTGTGCACAGACTTTCTTTTTCTTTTCTTGTCTCCTCCTCCCCCCTTTTTCTTCTTTCTCTCCAATTTTTAGACAAACATGTCCCTCAGCAACCGAGGAGGTGGGTGTCCTCACAAGGAGCTAGTCTCCAGCAGTATGGAGCAATGGGGCTGCAGTCTTGTCATCTCACCAACATCTCACCACACGAGCCCTGGCTAGCAGCCAGGTCAGCTCATCAGGTCCCAAGACAACACAGCTGTCCTTCAAAATCAGAATTGAGCTACTTTTCCCCTTTTACTCGCTCCATTGGCAGCTCATGCCAGCAGAATAGCAACCATGCTAGGCCATTAAAACCCATATGCCACAATCACAACACCTCACCAACTTGTCTTCAGTTGTAGTTTTTGCTATTGCCATGACAGAAAGTTGCCATGAAACTTTCCTTTCAGGGGGCAGCTGTCCTTTCAAGGAGTTGTGGTCTTTTGCCTCATGAATTGTAGTATTGTATCAGGCTTTTTAATTTTATTTTATTTCCAGACATGATTTTTTTCCTAGTACTTTAATCACTACTAAAAGCAAGACTGAGCACTTTTTCTGGATTTTTTTTTTAGTAGACTGCAAAGCATCTTTAATTGTAGGGGATAATTAACTAAGGTATTATTCTTGCCACCAAAGTTACAAATTTCAGAATTATAATGTACAATGAAGAAGTACTCTCTTGGGCAGCCCATGTTTAGCCATGGACCTTTTCGCATAACAGTTTTCCAGTGAATTGTACTCAAAAGCATAAGGGCATTGGAGGACAATAGTTTAAATTTCTTTTCTATTGTAAACCTGCAAAGTTCAATTCATCTTTCTGTGAGAGGTTAACATTTCTACAATGATTTGTTCAGTCACACAAAGCTATCAAAAGAATCAATTTGTGCAGCCTTGTAAACCATACATATTTCACAACAATCATGTCTCTGAATCCATTGGCATCTTTTGCCAATGGGGCTGGGCCATGGGCTCCAGCTTCTCTGTCCCCAAATACGCATGCGTGCAAAAAAATATTACACCAGCAGAAAAGTTATTAAATGTTATATGATTTCCATGGGTAAGTCTTGACGTGCGATAGTAGGAGATCATGAAGAATCCAGGTCTGCCTGCAAATCTACTTGGAAATCATCAGAAACTTTAGATTTACCAGGTCATCGATTAAATAGAAAATATATACAGTACATTAGAGTGTAAAATAATTAAGCCTGTTTACCCAACACTGGAAGACAGTTACATCACAATTCCTGTCTGTAATATATCAATGCTATGCAAACATCTATGCAGGGTCTATAGATTAATAAACTAAAAGATATTGCAAGCCCTTTGAAGCAAACTGGCTGCAGTGCATGCAAGAGCAGATGGATCACTCTACATAAGATCACTCAGTGGTGCATCCCCACTTCCTGTTGCTCAATGTTTGACAATTGCAGGCTGGGTGGGAGAGACAATTTTCTCTATTGAGTATGTGTGAGAGAAAACCCTCTGCAATGGTATCTTCTAAAACGATTGGAACCAAGGATAAACATATTAAAATGCAGGTATATATGTGTTTCTATACATGCCTATAAGCTTGTCAGCATGTATTGGTGCGTGGAGGACTAGCTGTTTATTCCTCCTTTCCATTAGGTGAGACATTTGCTCCTGCAGAACAGACTTATATTCCTCTGCTAATGAGGCTGGATGGAACTAGGATGACAACCATGTAAAAATTCATGTTCTCCCATCCAGCTTGACTACATGTTTTTATCTTAGTGTCGGATCATCTCTAGAGGAAAAAATCCATGCTGTCTTATGTCCATCTGTAGGGAGCCAAGACTTGAAACATGAATCCAATCAACCTAACACAATTCCAGTAAAATCAAACTGTCTTTGAAGCCAAGTGAGCTGAGTAATATGGCTCATTTCTCCAACTGTCTTAGTACAAAACTTCTCATAGTTCCTCTTTAGCTTTGATGTCGAATAGAAGGGATACAGAAAGAATGGGCAGGAAAGGAATCAACTGATTAGCAAATCATAATAGAAAAGTGTTTGGTAATAAAAATAAATAGTCCACTACAGAATTTCTTTTATTTTTAAGGGCAAAGCATTCTTTGGGCAGTAGTACCCAGATTCAATCTCTGGCATCACTAAAACAAAAGAATTTCAGATAGCAAATAATAGTATATTAAGATCTTGGCAGAGCAATTCTAGACAGACTAAATATCGCAATTCTAGACAGACTAAAACCCCCTCCTCTCCAAACCTGATGGGATCCAAATTTCCTAGAGGACACCAAACTGGAGAAAGATGAAATAGACCAATGTCTGACCTAGTACAGCAAAATACAGCTTCAGGTATCCCAGGGTATATGCTTCTTGTGTCTATAATTTGGCTACTTAGGCCTTAGATACTAAGGAACATGGTTTGATTTGTCTTCACTTTGCTGCCAGATGAGCTGACCTCATGTACCAGTGATACTGAAAATCACTCATAGGAGAATTATAATATATGTACAGTTTTTGTCATCCTGAGGCAATCCATATATTTTAGACAACTTCTGTTGTTCCATCCAGCATAATAGGAGATGGATGATCCAATTTATCTTAGAATTATCTAGACGGGGTTGAATACATTTCAATAATTGAAGCTTAAATAGTGATGCTTTCTTTGGCATTGCTAGCCCAGCATTAAGCTGTGCATGACAATAAAGTTATAAGACCCATAGAGACAAAGTGGTTCTTCTGATGGTTCTTTTCTTCCCAAAGACTTTTATTGTGAGATCACTCACTAAAAATGCTGAGAGATAGTCTGTGAATTTGTATTATTGCATGCAAACTCAACTTGATTATTTATGCCAGCAGAAAAATGGTATGATTTGTGGTATCAAAAGAGGTGAACAAGTGAGAGGAATTACTTGTTTGTTAAGGAGACCTGTCACTAGAAGTTGAATCCAGGAGCCTTTCAATTCATTTTGGTTGCCCCTTCCAGCAAGTTATCAAAGCTTTGTCTTATGAGATATCTATCACATGGACAGACAGGCAGTGTATAAGCCAAAATAATGGCAAATGGTGTCCTTAGGTTTGGGACTTCTCTTGAATAATAAGAGACCTATTTGACATATCTAAATCACAAGATGTCAATTTGTGATTAATTTTGTTATGTTAATTTTGACATAATTGATCAACTCCTGGTTCTGATTCCCAGTTCTGAGTTACCTATGACTGTTTCCAATACTAGGGCTTAATCTTCCCCATTTTCTGTCTTGCAAAGAAGAACGGATGTAATATTGGCACAATGGAGGATAAGAAAGATAATAGCGCGGGGGGGATAATTTAGTTTCCTTCACTTGTACATTCATTGGGAGTAAAAACAACTGTTAGAAGTATTTCTTTATCATGGTATCATTTTATAACATTGTGTGTGTGTGTGTGTGTGTGTATACACACACACACATAAAGGTAAAGGTTCCCCCGCACATGCATGCTAGTCGTTTCCGACTCTAGGGGCCGGTGCTCATCTCCGTTTCAAAGCTGAAGAGCCAGCGCTTGTCTGAGGACATCTCCATGGTCATGTGGCCGGCATGACTAGACACCAAAGGCACACGGAATGCTGTTACCTTCCCACCATAGTGGTCCCTATTTTTCTACTTGCATTTTTATGTGCTTTCGAACTGCTAAGTTGGCAGAAGCTGGGACGAGTAACAGGTGCTCACTCTGCTACACGGCACTCGGGATTCGACCCGCCAAACACTACTGTATAATTCCAAAATAAAACAATGTAAAAACAGTAAAAACAACATGAAAATATAAAACAAAGTAACAACAGGATGTAGAAAAACAGGATTCAAATATCAGGGGGAATTAGTAGATCAGGAAGGCTGCCATTATGTGATAGATTGGATTAAATGTATAATACAATAATACAAATTCTGCACCTAGGACTTTCACATTCCATTTGGTCCTTGCACTACCCCAGTTTTCTGTATTATTGTCTTGTAGAGAAGAGACTGTCTCCCTCCTTGAGGCTGAGCAATACGTGTGACTTGCTGGTGTTGAGAACAACAAAGATGTTTCAGTGGTCTGCCCAGCGTCCGAAGAAGATAGATGATTGTCCCAAGTCACTGGAGAGCAACACACAAGAAGCTGTAGCAAGCAGATTCTGTGTCTGACCTTTTCCAGAGACGGAATGATGCATTTGAAGCTTCCAGTCCTGACAAAGTGACAGGAGTGAAAATGGCCTCAATTACAATATGGTATTATCTTGGCAGTGACTCAGAAATATCTTCTTCTTTCAGGGCAAGAAAGTCCAAAGAAGGGAGCAGCTGAGACAGCAAGCATCGTCCTCACTGATCTTTACATTCTGGGGTCTTGAAAGACTGACAATTCAGTTTAATAGGATTCCACAAAATCTGCTCAGTTTCCCAGAAGAGAGGTTCCATGGCTGAAGCTTGCAAGAGTCCTGCCTGTTGCTTGGAAAGTCCTGGAATAAAATATGGAACAGCAGCTGCCTCTGGTGACTTGTTCTGAAGGCAATAAAGGACAGGCGAGTGAAAGAAAGACCATAGGCAACCATCAACCAGGACATTCGCCCATGGACATGTCACTGAAAGAACTGGAGTTAGTTAGGAACTGGTCCTTTTTCTTTCTTTTTTTCTTTTGTACCTTTCTTGTTTAATAAAACCTTTGCCCATTTGTGTTCTCTGCTAATTGAATTTCATTAAATGGAGAAAATGTACTTTTAGATTTTCTGACACCAGTGTTTTGGGATATCTGTAAGAGATGTCGTGAAGGACTCTATATTTTTATTTATTTATTTCCTTCAATCAATTTATTTAACATATTTTAAGCAAAAGAATAAACTGTAGCTAAGAGGCTAATACATGGTTGAAAAATAGCATTTTGTTGCAGCAAGTCCTATTTCATTTTTTTAAAATGGGGAGACTGTATTTCTCCTTGAAAACTGTATTAACCACGTGCCATAATTGGTGCTGGCACATGTAGCACCATCGCTCTGTGAACTGCACTCTTTGGCAATGTGTTTCTGGGTGCAGCTCAAAGTGCTGGCTGTTATCTTTAGAGCCCTTTATGCTTAGGACCACATTATCTGAGAGTCTTTTTCCAAGAGTTTCCACCCATCTAATCTGATCCAACAGATTGGGCACACTGCAGATCCCATCAGCAAAAGAGTGTTGACTGGTGGGAGCTAGAACACAGTGTTTTTTTTTCTGCTGTAGCCCTTGCCTTATGGAATATTCTCTCCTCAGAGATTAAAATGGCTCCAACTCTGTTGGCTTTTCACAAAGCTTTAAAAACTTGGCTATATACCCATGCCATATGTTAAGAGACCCATTACGTGGCATTACCAGTGGCTGATTAATCATCATGGTTGCTGTTTGTACTTATTTATTTTTGTGGATGTTTTTGTTGTTTTAATGTTTATTATATTGTTTGTTTTATAATTTCAGGGCTGTTAGCCACCCAGAGTCACTTGGTTGAGTTGGGTGGCTATAGAAATAGAATGAATAAATAATTCTAATATATTCCACCAGCAATGCAATTTCCTCTTCCATACTACTATTATGATACAGAGTCTGGATTTCACAGGAAAAAGGAAAAACGGCACGTCCAGTTTGGATTGAGGAATATTAACCTGACCTGTGGCACTCAGCCCTTATTTCAAATGAGGAAAGTCCAGAAAGGTTAAAAAAAATACATGAACAATTTTCAGAACATGTGAAGCAAGAGATCAGAAAAGGTGGTGCCCCTTTATAACTTTTATGAATGTACAAATGGACTATCTGGTCTAGCATGATTGTGAAGGGTTGTTTTGCCAGACTGCTAAGAGAGAATGACAGTTTTAACTTGATTCTTCAAAATAAATAGATACTGCTAAAGCACAAAACTGTTTTTTTTTTTAAAAAAGTCTCTTTTTCTGTTGTGGGGAACCTCCAAATTTTATCACTTTAACTACCTATTTTCATGGCTTAGACCTGCTTTGGCATTAAATTGAACTGTTACTCTGCTTGCTTTATATACTAGCTTTCCACCCAAGGAGGACAGGCAATAAAGCAAACTGCTCAAGAACATAAAAGCCTGGAAAAAAGGGGAAATGCATTAAAAGAAAATGCGTACATTTAAGCCAAATATCACAAAGGAGTCAAGACACTGTGTATGTTTTCCTCTGTTGTGAATAGGCTCACTTTGACTAGGGTGCTAATCTGTGGCTAGTTTTTCCATGGAGCTACTTGAGATAGAGTTCCTAAGCTAGGTCCCTGGGGATGTCTGCACAGAGGCTTCCATGAAAACCACCTGCAAAGTGTTTGATATCCCTCCACTTTTGTAAAAAATAAAAAGAATCCAATGGCATTTCCCCCCCCCCCAAATTGAAAGTACATTGGGGATGCTAAAAAGAAGAATAAAATTCCTCATCAATATTTAAGATGAATGTCAGGTAAAATTGCCAGGTTTCAGATCACTGTGTCATCTTTTGAAATGTGAGCAGCTGCCGCTTTTGTGGATTCTGACTGTTTTTTTATGATAGCATCAGTGATCTCCCTGATCTGTTGCACTGGAAGAAGTATTTGAATAATCAGAGCAGACAAAAAACGATCTAGGCTTCTCTCTCTCTCTCTCTCTCTCTCTCTCTCTCTCTCTCTCTCTCTCTCTCTCTCTCTCTCTCTCTCTCTCTCTCTCTATCTCTCTCTCTCTCTCTCTCTCTCTCTCTCTCAGTATGCATGAGAGAGAAATACATAAAGGGAAATAAATGATAAAATTTGGAATGAAACTTTCCCAGAGGAAAAGCATTTATATCAAGTTCTCTTGTCATGGTGGGGTTCTGCAGTTTCAGCCAAACAGATCTTTAGGAAGGATTTTCTTATAACTCAGGCATTTACTAAGAATTATATTTCATTCTAGGAGCATTTCCTAAGTATTATGACTTTGATACTAGTTATTGTGTGTGTGTGTGTGTGCGTGCGAGTGTGTGCGTGCACGTACACGTGGATGTGTGTCTGTGTGAAATTTTCCATTCCAGCAATGCAGAGCAGGTCCCATGCCCATAGCCAGAAATGTTATGGAGGAAGAGTGTCACAGCCCAGCCTGTAAGAGCACAGCTTTAAATCAGGAGCAAGCAGCAGGAGACTCTGCAGGCATTCTTGGCCTGCAATAGCCGTCATCTATCATTTTTAGTCAAGCTACCTAGAGCTGACACAAACTCAAATAAGGCTTGTATATATATATATATATATATATATATATATATATATATATATATATATATATATATATATATATATATTTGTTTTCTGAGGTTTTCGCGGGTGCCTGTATGTGGATCCTTGGTTTTTCGGGTTTTTCCCCGCGTAGAATTAAAGGTGTAGGCGCAACGTTTCGATGGAATCCCATCCATCATCATCAGGCTTCTGTTTCCTTCCAGAAGAAGGAAACAGAAGCCTGATGATGATGGATGGGATTCCATCGAAACGTTGCGCCTACACCTTTAATTCTACGCGGGGAAAAACCCGAAAAACCAAGGATCCACATATATATATATATATATATATATATATATATATATATATATATATATATATATATATATATCATATATTTCTCAATAGTTTTACGTCCATTGCAGTATTGGCAGGTGGGGGCATTTTTTCTTCTTCCATAGAATATAATTGCTCTCTATATTTCCATCATATTCTCTCTCTCTCTCTCTCTCTCTCTCTCTCCACAGTTAGTTCCTATGGCACATTAAAAACAAAACAGAACAAAACCTAATGGCTTCTTGTCTAAAGGTGCATTGTTCAAAATGGTTTGCCCTCTTATTGTGAAAATCTTCCACAAATAATTTGCATTTTAAAAAATACCAGCAGTTTCAAGCTATGTTATCAGGCTGTATCAGGGTTCTCAACTCCGTGGGTGTCATGATTTCCTAAAACAATAAATGAATTTGTGTGATCCCCATATGAATGCAACCAATTACTTCATTAAGGTTAGGGTTGGGCAGAAATGAATGTGTCACTTACTTTCAATAATTAAAATTTAATGTAGCAAATAAAACAATGATAGAACGTTGCAGTTTCATAAAATAAAACTTTTTCCTTGGAAATAAGCAATAAAATCACATGTATGTTTAATGGGAAGTATATTCTTGCTTTATATATATATATATTTCCTGAGATCTAGGTTTTTTTGATGCAGTCATGGCATTTCTCATTTCATACTGTTTTGGGTCAAGAACTATTCTTTTATAACTGCTACTGTAGCAGATACCGGCTTTGTTGTCCACTTGTCTAGGTAGATCAGGAACAAGTCTTGCCAAAGATCCAGAGTTTGTTGTGCAACCTATCAGGTCATGTTCTTGGCACTCAACTTTGTCTGGAGGCACCAGCTGTTAGGCTGCCCAGGTAGAAGAGTGAATTCTGAAGGCAATCCAGCTTTAGGTAGACAAGCTAAAGCTGTCGGGTGCAAACCTTTAGGTTGGCACAAGCAAAGCTGGAGCAGACTATATTCCAGGCTTTCTGTTTGGGTTTGGTTGGACAAGCTGGCTCAAACCCTGTCCCCAAATTTGCAAGCCTCCCCATAGTTTGCCCGCAATGTTAGACTTGGTTTGTGACCCAAAGTTTAATCTCCCCTGCTTTATATAACATGAAAGGAATATAAAATTACTTTTCAATACCTTGAGAAAATATGACTCCTATATTTAATGTTTTTCAACTGTAAAAAATATTGACTAGAGCTGATCATTCAAAGATACTATTATCATGCTCAGATGAGCTTAAAAATAAATAACAGCCTCCACCCCAAGGAGAAAAACCTTTCATTTCACCCGTGTATATGACAGTGTGTCAAATATGGTTGAATTTGTGTCACTGTAAAGGACAAAAATGTTTCTGTCAACTAAAAGTTTTCATGCCTTGGACAGCAGCAATATCTATACTGACTGGAAATTATGAGAATTGTACATCAGGGCGTTAGGTTGGGAAAAGCTTAGAATAATTTAAAATAAAGATATACTGTATTCAGCCTTTTTTTTTGCAAGCTATGGATTTCATCTTCTTCCATACTAATTTTGTTTGGCCTTATCATACTTCACCTAGGAGCAACATCAGGTATGTTTATCTGCCCTTCCTCATGCTCATTTTAAATAGCCACAAGTTGATGTAGCTAGTTGCCATCAAGGCAGCTTTTGCCAACAATATTGTATACCCATAACATATTATTTGAAGAACTAATTCTGTGTCATTGGAAGAAACTCTTACACTTCTCTCCAAGACAGCTGGCATTTTTCTTTACTAAAAGGCAAGGCACCCTGGAAGGTTTTCATTAAGCATTAGGAGATCTTGGAGAGGATGACCTCTCTAGACACTACAATTATTTTCCAAGTGATAATAGGCTTTTCTTCCTGGATCGCTTAAACACCCTGAAGACAAAAGAGAAATTTAAAAACTCCAGGCTTATTAAAGAAAAGGCAGAAATGATCATTTTCTAAAAATAAGGATTCGCTTTTTGGAATTTTGGCTGGTGGGGTCCAGAAGAGGAGCCTTTTCTACTGTGGCTCCTGCCCTCTGGAGCATCATGCCCCCTCAGATGAGATTTATTTATTTATTTATTTAATAATATTTCTATAGCGCCCTTCTCCCGAAGGACTCAGGGCGGTGAACAGGGCAAGAATAAAAATGCAAAATTACAAAAGTTAAAACAAGATTAAATAAATGCCCATATATTAAAATACATCTTAAAAATCCAATAAAATAACAATAACAACCCCCCCCCCAATCCCCTCATCAGGCCAGGCCAGCTTGCTCAAAAAAATATGTTTTTAGCTCGCGGCGAAAGGAGCGAAGGTCGGGCGCCATCCGGAGCTCAACCGGTAGCTGATTCCATAGCTCCGGGGCGCCCACAGAGAAGGCTCTCCCCCTGGAGGCCACCAGTCGGCATTCTCTGACCGGTGGCACCCTGAGGAGGCCCTCTCTGTGGGAATGCACAGGGCGGAGGGAAGTCGATGCTGGCAGCAGGTGTTCCCTAAGGTACTCCGGACCCCTCACCACCCTTATAGACTTCCAAAAGACTGTGAAGACATGGCTATGCCAACTAGCCTGGGGCCCTAATGGGGGCATGGCCCTTTGGAGGTAGCTAAAAAACACCCCACTTCCTCCATGTGTGCATTTTGCTCCATCCCTCTCCAGCCTGGTTAGTTTTATTTTAATTGAATTTTAAACAATAAATACCTTTTATAGTATATTTAAGAAAACCAAGATCATGGCATCCGGCCCTCTCAATTCCTGGCAAATAGATGGGGAAGAAATGGAGGTAGTGACAGATTTTATTTTCCCGGGCTCCAAGATCACCGCAGACAGTGATTGCAGCCATGAAATTAAAAGACGCTTGCTCCTGGGGAGGAAAGCCATGGCAAATCTAGACAGCACACTAAAAGGCAGAGACATCACCCTGCCAACAAAAGTGCATATAATCAGGGCTATGGTCTTCCCAGTTGCAATGTATGGCTGTGAAAGTTGGACCATAAGAAAGGCTGAGCACCAAAGAATTGAAGCCTTTGAACTATGGTGCTAGAGAAGACTCCTGCGAGTCCCTTGGACTGCAAGGCGATCAAACCGGTCAGTCCTAGAGGAGATCAATCCTGACTGCTCTTTAGAAGGCCAGATTCTGAAGTTGAAACTCAAATACTTTGGCCATCCAGTGGCGTAGCGTGGGTTGTCAGCACCCGGGGCAAGGCAACCGGAAGCGGAAATAGAGGGGCGGGCGGGCGGTGACGTCACGGCACCACCGAAAAGACGCACCCCGCAGCGGCGTAGACTTTCCAAGAAGAGTCGCGCGCAATGCGGGATGCTTCCGGGTCCCTCTCGAGGGCGGCTGGGCTGGGCTCCGACCTGCAAGAGCCGCTGCATTCAAGCTCGTACGTGAGCCCCGCTAAATAAAGCCACGCATGCGCACAAAGCTAGGCTGGCCGGCCGGCAGGTCCATCTTCGCTCGGCCAAGCCTGCCGGGGCACCTGCGGGATGCTTGCGGTTGGCCTGAGCCTGGGCGGAGAGTTGGCCGCTTCTATTTATTTTATTCAGTTTATGTGGCCGCCCATCTCACCTGCCGGACTCATTTCGCTTTGCAAGAAAGAGCAGCTCGAGAGCGGAGCCAAGCCAACTCTGTGCAGCCCTTGGGGCTCCCTGAGCAGCTCAGTGCGAGCGCCCCCCCAGATGTTGCACCCGGTGCGGCCGGCCCCCCCTGCACCCCCCACGCTACGCCACTGTGGCCATCTAAGGAGAAGGAAGGACTCACTGGAGAAGAACCTAATGCTGGGAAAGGTTGAGGGAAGAGAAGAATGGGATGACAGAGAATGAGGCGGCTGGATGGAGTCACTGAAGCAGTAGGCGTGAGCCTAAATGGACTCCAGAAGATGGTAGAGGACAGGAAGGCCTGGAGGAACATTGTCCATGGGATCGCGATGGGTCGGACACGACTTCACAACTAACAACAACAACATAGTGTATTTTTAGTTTTAATGTCTGTAAGCAACCTAGTGTCACCTCTATCGAGATGAGCAGCATAAAAGTTTAATAAATAAATTATAATAATAATAAAAAGGAAACAAATCACGCTACCATGTGGAAAAAAACCTTGCACATTCTTTTGTCTAATTTTGAGAAGTTCTCTTGTCATCATGATCTCTCTGTAGATTTCCTGGATTAACGCAGTTAACATTATTACTCCAGTACAGTGCTAGAAAATATATCTAGCTCAGAATTCTTGGAGCACCCCAAGCTTTCTTTTCTTGCAGATGGTTCATTACTATGCTAATATAATTTGTTAATCATTTAAAAAATCTGTCTTTTTCTTTTCTTACTTGAACAGACTTTTGAAGTAATTGAAACTCATCCCTTAGGTGAAAAAATATAAGTCAATATAAGTCAACTCACTTAGAGAAATATAAGTCAACTGAAAAAGTTCGATAACACCGGACAAATGCTAAGTAGTTTTTCCTTTTTCAAATCCTAGGGAGTGAGTAAACAACTAGTCAATAATTGGTACTTAAATATTAGTCCGGTTGCTCTAGATTAACCCCCATTCATCTTGCCATATTGCTGCTAAAGACTGACTGACCCCCCACAAGCTCATTGTTTTGGTGAATCGATAGCTTTGCTGGCCAAGGGTCCTGGTGGACTGAGATTGTTCTCAAAGAGATCTAACCACTTCTGTATCGAGTGCTTTATGTGGATTCTTCGGACACTTCCGATACGCCGCCCGTTGCTATAATCTTTTGAAAGTTTGAAATGCAATTGACCCCCCCACCCCCCCACCCCCAGTAATACAGACGAGAGGAGACTGGAGGTCTAGGACTGGTATCCGGTCTCAGGCTCCCTTCTCAACTCTGGCCAAGGCGAGATCTGACCCAGGGGCTGCCCATGCCCGGCTTTTTGCATTACTCCACCAAAATCTCCCGCTCTGAGCATGCTGGCTGGGGAATTCTGGGAGATGAAGTCCAGCCGTCTAAACATTGCCAAGGTTGGAAAACCCTGCCTTAGAGAAAGGATCCGGGTTCAAGAGAGTTCCCTCAAACCTGCCTAGTTCAGAGAGGCTTAGCCGCCTTGCTTTCTTCTCTGCCCAGGGCAGGGGACCACAGGCTTTTCGCCTCACACCCCCCCCCCGAACCCAGGCTCCGTTTAAAGTTCCAAGGGTCTTCAAACTTGGCCCTTTTACGACTTGTGGACTTCAACTCCCAGAATTCCTCAGCTAGCATGCCTGGCTGAGGAATTCTGGGAGTTGAAGTCCACAAGTCGTAAAAGGGCCAAGTTTGAAGACACCCCCCCCCCGGTTTAAAGAAAGGTTCAGCGGAGTTCCTGGGTTCTTCTCTCTCGGGGCCAGCACAGCATAATGGGTGCTTCCCTCACTGTCAGGGCAAGGGGCAGGCGGGCCGGGGGGGGGGGAAGAGGAAGGGGGCTGGCGGGTCTTGGCGGGTCTTGGCTGGTCCGCTCGTCGTTAGTTGGAGACGCCTTTGCTGCCCGTGGCCCGGGGGAGCCTTCCACGCCCTCCGGGCTCTTGCTGTCCCACCCTTTCTTCCCGGCTTTTGCCCCCCCTCCTCCCCCGGCGGTCCCTGTTTCTCCCCCCCCCACACGCCCCGGGGGGGGGGTGGTGCTGCTCAAGGAGGCCCAAAGTAGCCCTCGTGGCGCCCTAACGATTGGGCGAGGTGCCGTTACATCACGTTTCCTGGGCTGCCTCCCGGGTTTTCTTTGCGCTGAGGAGAAAAGGGCGCGCGCGCGCGCTTCTTAGTGGGAGCGGGAAGCACATCTGGGAAACCGCAGGCGGCGGCGCGAGGCAAAGGGAGAGAGCGGAGCGCGGGAGCTTCTCTTCTTCTTGTTGGGGGGGAGACGGCGGGAGGGGGGTGGGGGCTCCCAACTCTTCTGGGCTCGGTGAAGGAAGACGAGCCTGGAGGGCGACGAGATGCTCCGAGCCGGGTCCCAGGAAGCAGAGCCCGGAGGGCGAGGGGGCTTCCTCCTTCTCCACTGATCGGCACTGGCGACCCAAGCGCAGGGGAAGGGAAAAAAAAAAACCAAACAAAACAACAACAAAACCCCCATAAAATAAAATGGGCTTCGAGAACGCCACGGAGGAGAAGCGCTGGGGGATGGCTGGTAAGTTTTGAGCCCGCCAGAGCGGACGCCTCGCCTGCCCGGGGGGACCCGACGGCCGCGCCAGCCTTCCTGGCTTAAGGGGCCACACAGGGCTCCGTTCAACCCCGCCCGGAGATCAAGGGGCCAGCAGGGGTCACGTGTGCCAGAAGCGATGGTCTCCCAAAGGCAAACTATTACAAGGTTGGCGGCGGCGGCGGGGGGGGGTGGGGGTGGGAGGGACACAATCAAAAAAAAATAGGGGGGGTGTTTCAGAGGGAAGAGAAAGCTGTACTCCTTTCTTTCAAGTTTCCTAGGTCCCGGGTTGCCTCTGCTTAACCTTTTTTTCCTTTTCGCTTTGTTCTTCCTTTCTGGTCTTCAAGCTAGCGCGCGCGTGTTGAGACGCCTAAAAAGAAAGGTGGCATATTTTCTCCCCCCCACACACATCTGGTGACCTCCAGAGGTGTTTGAACGACAACTCCTGTGGCTCCCGGTTAGAATGGAGGTGGGCGCTAGTCAAGAGAGGGCTGGGATGCGAATCTAAAACAAGACTGATGAAGACTGATAACTCTCTCACAGATAGTAGCAACGGATCTTGGAATGAGCGGGGCCCGTAGGGAAGAAGCAACCAGGTTCCCCTTTGCTCAGCCAGGGTTTGGGGAGTTGCGGGTGGAAAGGAGCCTGTAAGAGCAGGAGAGGGGGTAGGATGGACCGGCTCTTTGCTTTGATTTTTGGGTTGGCCCAGCAGCAGATACTGCAGTCCGAACCAAGGGGACGGACGTCTGAAAGCTTACTTTGAATAAGAATCATTTGGATTCTTCATGGTCAGAACTTAATCCCGTGAAGTAATAGAATGGTTTGGTCTGCAATGAGAAATATTACTTCCGCATTTTTTTTAAGGATTGGACAGTGACAACTTATCCCTTCTCCCCCTCTCCCATCCCATATTTGAAACCAGTATGGTTCCCCTGGTTGGCTTAAGTTTAAAATAACTACAGGGTTCAGCTTTTCCTCCCTGCAATCATGGGGTCCTACTGTTCTTGTACTTATCTCCCTCCTTCTGGATTCTCCCTCCCCTTATTTCCCCAAATCCATGGAAAAGAGAAAAAATAATTTGCAAAAAATCTCTCATTAGAGAATACATTTCTGACAACCTATCTATCCCAAATTAGAGAGTTTAATGCTGGGTCTCTTGAATGAGTTGCCATTTTCAGATCCAGGATTATGTAAATATGGATTATCCCTTCGAATAAATCAGTGCCATAAGAAGAACTTGACAACTGTGGTGGATCTCAAAAAGCTAAGCAAAATCAGACATAGTCAGCGCTTTAATGAGAGACCACTAAGAAATACCACTAGGCTACAATTTAAATCTTTGCATATACGTTGCCAAGAAAATTGCCTGGATGTGTCTGTGAAATAAAAAGGAATTGATTTTGACTCAATGGATTAATTGCTTTCCTTGTTTGAGTTGCTTTTTTTCATTTCTATTCCACTGTGGACATTTAGGGGTAGGGACCAACTTAAAAAAAAACCCATTGATAAGAGTATCTGATTAGTATATTAGCATTTAATGAGTAATACATATATGGAATTCACTACTGTGTAAATCACATGGTAGTCTGGATACTTACAGTCATTGATCTTACTCATTATTTAATCACTTTTAAAAATTAACAACGTGACTTCATTTTAAAATGAACTTTTATCTTATATTAGTAAATGTGGCTACAAACCCATGCAGAAATTAGGTTTACTTGTTTTTATCATTTTAAGAGCATTCTTTCACACTTTCTGCTCCATGGTATTTCATATATAATTTTCAGCAATAGAAAGGCATCATAACATTAGCCTTGTGGATTTAGCTACATGAGGGAGATATGAGAGAGGCAAAGGTTTCAGAATATGGGTATTTGCAAAGCTATTTCAGACTAAAGGTAAATAATGAGCTGCAACATGACATATTGTATTTTACTGCAAGTGTCGTAGTTTTGTTGGAAAGAAGGGGCTGTATGTGGGTGTGCTTGCACCCACATGCATATTTGTATGCATAGTTGTACCTATGGAAGTATTTATGATACATATGGTGGGGAAGTTTGACTAAGGAGGAACTCATAATCTATATCACAATACACTAATTTAAAAATCAGAGGCAAAGTAATTGATAAGTTATTAAAGAGCACTTTCTGTGCAAGGGTATTTGGATGTTCAGGGATATTTGGAGCGGGGTGGTGGTGGAACTAATAGTAGCCTCTAACATCTTGCATTTCAAAACTAAAAAGCTGGCTACACAAACTCACCAGAATAGGATATCAATTGTATGATTTTTTAAAATACTTTTTGGTGTACATGTTTTTCAACAAAACTCAGTGCTGCTGCATTCCATGAAGCTTACAAGTAAATAGATACAAGACTGTAGTCTGGAAATAGCAAAATGTGAATTATTTCCCCTCTTGATAGATGTTTTCTTTTATTTTCGTCTGTCTTTATTTCAAAAGTACCTAGATGCAAATTCCTTTTCACTGATGACCCATACTTGAATTATATCCATTTATTTGTATATGTATTTTAATAACTATGACATTACTCCCTTCCCACTGAAGCCATTACTCCCTTCCCACTGAAGAATGTAAAATGGATAGTCCTGGATAGCATAGATCAGAGGTCCCCAAACTTTTGGGCACCCCAGGGATCGGCTACGTGGAGAGAGGTTTTTCCATGGACCGGAGGGAGCATAGTTTTGTGTGCTGCCTGCATCCCACAGATGGGGCTTTGCTTGTTTGTGCGGCCCAGTTTCTGGCATGCCATGGCCCGGTATTGGTCCACAGACCAGGGGTTGGGGACCCCTGGCGTAGATAACATGAGCTCCTAAAAATCACAGTCTTCCCTTTGCTATGAACATATTTGAACAACGGCTTAGTTTGTGTTCTACTAAATTCTTCATTTGTATGGCATCCCATTATAAAGGTGTAGAATTTAGTGACATGTTACAGTAAATGCCTCTAGATATCTTGGCATCTTAGTAGCCACCTTATTTCTCCTTTTCTCTGCCGAAGTGTCTCTAATCATCTATCCACAGAAATCTGTCGATGATGGTTGGTAATTCTCCAATCACCTATCCATAGAAGTCTGCTGATGTAGTTATGGCGTATCAGTTTTATCCAATTTTGTGTCCCCAAAATGTGTTGGATTACGTCATTCACAGCTAGTATGTCCAATGAATAGCCAAGAGAGCCAAGAGAGTTATTTATTGTTAGCTGTTTTGAATACCACGTTTCTTGTTGGAATTGTATGATAGGAAACCTATTATTATTATTTGGGACAAGAATAGTGGCCATACATTTTTAAAACAAACTTCAAAAACAGCTACAGGATATCTAGTTGTGGAAAGGTGATCTTTATAGAGTGGGCTGGTGGAAGTAGAAATCCTGATTAAGTTAGACCAAAAAAGTTAGTTAGATCACCTTCATATGAATAAAAAGACATAAAGTAAAAACATCTGGTGTCACTTCCCATCCCACACATATTTGTGCTAAAAAAACACACTCACACATATACGTTCTTATCACACAAATGCCATATACAAAAATAAATGTCCATGTGATGTTGATATAGAAGATATTTATGTGCAGTTGGGCTAATTAAAGATAAATGGAACCTTAATTTACCAAAAATAACCTGGATTTGGAGATGTGTCAAATAACATTTTTCAGATTGCTACATTTGAAACTCAGTTGCATAGGTTTTCATTAATTGATTCATAAGGTTAAAACTGAAATCTTTTGAAACTCATGGCATGTTCATGACATACCGTAAGTGAATATTAAATCAGAATGTACAAACACACATGCATATATACTTGATTTAACAAATGCAAACCTGATAAAAACTCAGTTCTGTTTGGTTAGTTCTAAAGTAAAGTAGTCCTAAAGGGACGCGGTGGCTCAGTTGGTTAGGACGCTGAGCTTGTCGATCAGAAGGTCGGCAGTTTGGCGGGTCGAATCCCGAGTGCCGCGTAACAGAGTGAGCGCCTGTTACTCGTCCCAGCTTCTGCCCACCTAGCAGTTCAAAAGCACGTAAAAATGCAAGTAGAAAAATAGGGACCACTACGGTGGGAAGGTAACAGCGTTCCGTGCGCCTTTGGCGTCTAGTCATGCCGGCCACATGACCACGGAGACGTCCTCGGACAAGCGCTGGCTCTTCGGCTTTGAAACGGAGATGAGCACCGGCCCCTAGAGTCGGAAACGACTAGCACGCATGTGCGGGGGAACCTTTACCTTTTACCTTTAAAGTAATCCTAGCTAACTGGACATGGCACACACAGACCAAATCTACAGTATGTCTCATGTTGGTTATACATTAATTTAATTGTCATGATGTTCCTAAATGTACCAGGGACTTGTAACTAGGGACAGTTATTGAGAAGCTTTATTACATATTCCCAGTGCTGCACATAAAGCTACAGTCCTATGTTTCATAATCTACATTTATTAATCTAGTTTAAATTATGTGAACATTACATAGGCCCCTCTCTAAACAACTGGTAAATATAAATTCTAGGTTTAATTGAAAGCTCCTAATAACAACAAAGTCCTACTGATAAAGAAAGCAATGTTAGTTTCAGTTTGACAAAACGACCCATATTCTATAAAGGGCTCCATGTGCTAGACAACAAATTACAGGGCACAGATCTTTTGACAAATGTTGTGCCTTAATTCTAGGTAGAATCAAATAAAATAAAAGAGGCGGCACACCTCATGCCACTAATAGAATGGGATACACTATTTTCATAAGAAAAGGCAAAGAAAAACAAAGATGGGATAAAGCACATGTTCAACCGCTTCTTCAAGAGATAATTACTTTAAACATAACTATTCTCAGGGCCCACCAGACATACCATTGTGCTACTACCAAATCGATTCTGGCCCACATGATCCCATGCCATTGGCTGCTGTTGGTTAGCTGAGTAAATTAAGTTGCGTGTTGCAGAAAGAATAGTTCTAATTCCACCACACATTTTGCCCAGTTTTGGCTCTCTTGAGAGTTGTAGTTCAGTATTAACTCTATCTATCTATCTATCTATCTATCTATCTATCTATCTATCTATCTATCTATCTATCTGTCTATCTATCTATCATTGATCATCTCCACCATTATTATTTTTATAACTAACTCAAGATGGCAAATGTACATAATATTCCTTCCTTTTCCTATTTTTAACCACAATAATGTTGTGTAATGGTTTGGGTTGAGAAAGAGTGACTGACCCAGCTGGCTTTCCTGGCTAAAGCAGGACTAGAACTTACAATCTCCTTGTTTGTAGCTTAATGCCTTACTTACACACACAAACACACACACACACACACACACAAACACACGGTGGATTATATGGGATGTACTTATTATACTGGAGACAGACTCTAGGATAACGATATCAATACAATATACTTAAATAGGTTTTCTTAGTTTAATCATATACTGACTCCACTGGATGAATGTGATTTTCTTTTCGTACATTTTTTTTATCTAAATAAAGAGATTAATCATTAATATACCTTCTTACAGAACCATTATACTTTTTTCAAAGAAAATCAAGCTGCCTGCTAGAGTCTATTCATCTATTTAGTTAAGATACAGTATCTGAATATCTTCATTTGTGAGATTTTATTGACAAGAAAGGGAAAGCTGGAGCTTGCTAGTAATTTGTTTCTTTGAAATGCAAAGCTGAAAACTGAGTTGCATATCACTGTCCAAGTGATGTACATTATCTGCACTACATGGGTGTAGAGTGTGTGTGTGTGTCTGTGTGTGTGTGTGTGTGTGTGTGTGAGAGAGAGAGAGAGAGAGAGAGAGAGAGAGAAAGAGATTGTAAAATTCAAACACGCACTCACTTTTCAAACACAAAAAAATATTCACAGAAATGCTAGTTTATGAAAATCTGGCTAATATGTATAAGAACAAATTGATGTTTTATAAGCTGCTGAAAAAATAGATGTCTGAGATCAAAGTCTAAGAAATGGGAGGTATTCTTAGCCCTTTCAGTTATCTAACATTGCCCTGTGTATTTAGCTGGATAATAAGTTTTCAATCATTGCTTGACTTGCACAAACTTCCCTTGGGAGACAAAGCAAGGTGGGGCTATCAATTGCTTGCAATGTAAGCAATGAGGACTTGACAGTTGCAACTTGAGGCAGGGTTGGTATAATGTATCAGTTATGAATATTCAGTATAACTTTAGAAAAATCTAAATTCCCAGTCTCAGCTCAGCCACAAACATGCTAAATAGCATTAACAGAGGTCTTCCCATTTCATTTGTCTCAATGTTGCCTCCAAATTGTAGACACCTGCTGCAATTTATGCATAATATTGAAAAGCTTATAAGCTACTTGTAAAGACTATTAGCCATAAGAAACAATATTGGATTATAATACCATGTAACCAAAAAAGCAAGATAATAATGGTACCAGCTAGGGCCAGGCAAGATAGTTTATCTTAGCTGAATGGAGCCCTTCTAATTAGTTGTTCCACAACATAAACCTTTGATGGAAAAGAACCAAGGAACAGTCCTCCCCCCCTTGGCATGCATATATCTGGTTTAATTGTTTCAAAGCTGTTCAATCTGCAAATAGCAATCTTGAATCTCGCAGAGTGTCCCATTATATGGTATTTAAATAGATCTTAATGAAAAATATTGGTTAGGATGTTTATATGGGGCAGAAAGAATAGAAAAATAACCATATTTCATTGGCTAGTTGCTCCCTATCATGTGAAGCAAAACCACTGTATTCAGGCTTGGGTGAGTCTGATGATTAGATAAAGCAGATGCTTCAAGCAGTAAATTCTGAGATTGGGGAACATGACCATGGTAATGTCAAGATGCAGGAGGATATAGTTGAGTGTATCATGTGTCCTTTTAAGATTGATGGTCTCAGGTACAATGCAGGATCTTATTGCTACTGTAGTTTCTAGAAATAGTGATGGCATAATGTTGATTGAGCATCTTGCCTTTTGCCTCAGACAACAACAAATTTTGAAAGGGCCATATTAAGGAGCAACATTGTATATGCCAGGATATTGCTGCAACTTGGTAGGATTGTACCAGTAATAGGGAATTGTAGGGTAGGTGGAAAAAACCTTGGAAGACTAGCAAAGACATTCTGCCTAAGAAATGGTCAGATAAGAGACAGCATAGCCTGGAGCTCTATAGTGGACAGGGCGAGAGGCTTAGAAGGGATTCTCCCTAGTTTCTAAGACTGTAAAGAAGATGGTAGGAGAATCGTACTCTCAGACTTGCAAGCTCCACAAGAAAGTAGAATTAGCTGGTCATGTTTCCTGTCTTATCTACCTGGTAACGCTGACAGTTTAGCCATTTCCCTAAACTACTATATGATATTGTTGGGCTACAGTTGATGGAATCAGTGTTACAGAATTAGCATCCAGATGAGACCTGTTAGTACAGTACAAAACAATCTTTTCCCATAGACATTCATGAAAAAAAACCCACAACCAAAACACTGTGGGAAATTATAATTTATGTGAACATGCCATTCTATGCAGTGCCTCTGTTCGCTAACATGATGAATTAATCTGTCTTAATGGGGTTGCAATGGGGACAACAGCTGAGACAGATGTTGTAGTTGAGCAGCCTTTTAGAAAAGAAAAAGCTTTTTAGGAAAAGAAAAAATGTTGTTCTCTTATATTCAAATTACAGAACATGGGATGGTAACAAAGACTTCTATGTTAAATAGAGGATTTTCTTTTATTAATTAAACATAAAATTATTAGCAAACATTTTTCTAAGGCTTTTAAATTTGTGATTATTATGACAAACCAGCATCCCAACCTTCAAATAAATGTACTTACAGTAAGCCATCTAACTGAAATTGCAAAACAGATACAAGGGATGTGTCAAGTGTTTAGTAAGTTATAATAGTTGGTAGTGAGTTATATTCAGGTGGATAATTATTCTGCAGATTCATTTTATATCTTCTGATAATATTAAGCAATCAATTGCACAGCCTTCCCTCTTGCAGAATAATAAATAACTTAAAATCAAAATCAAAAGTTTATGAAATAATAAATTTTAAAATCTGTAAATTTCTTTGTTATTTTGGCTTTCTTGAGATTTTCCTCCAGGAGACTTTTACAATCTGTACCAAAATTAGTACTCACTTTGTCTTCTGCATAAGTGGCATTTCGAAACACTGGCTGAAATACTACAATGTTATACTATTCAATTAGCCCATGCATTAATTAGTTCTGAGTCCAGCCATAGCAATTTATTTGCCTTCTCCTGTAGTGAATGTTGCTTGGCTTTAATGACCCCTTTGGTTAGGTGGCTTCTGAACCTTTAATTTACTAGATTAGTTCCTTTCCATATTGCTTCACTAGAACATGTTTTGGTATTTGTTCCTCTGCATATGTTCAGATTGGTCCATTGGCTGAACTTGTGAGAAGATTTTTTGTTTTTCATATCACTTTGTGGGTTTCTGCCCATGATTCTCAGCCAGAATATGTGTGGATAAAGCTGGTAGGTGGAGGTGAGGAGATCAAGGTGGGGACATCAAGAAAAAAAGGTAAGGAGATCAAATCTAGCACCACAGCGGAAGTTACAATATATTAAGAGTGTTCATCAGCACCATATCTCAAATCGGAATGGACAGCTCTCCACAGCCAACTCACTGTGGGACAATATGCCACAGCCCACTCGCCGCAGGACAACTGACCATAGGACAATTTAATAATTCAATTTAATTATTTAAAATAAATAAAAATTATTTTAATTTTTGTCATTCACATTTCAATTTGTCCCTCCTTTTACCTCCGTTCTTTAATTATTCTATTCCACCATTTCTTTGATATTAGTGTAACTCTTGACCCACAGTGAGTTGTCACACGGCAAGTTGACCATGGTGAGTTGGCCATGGGAAATTATCATAGACCCATCTCAAAGGGCTGCCTGCTCTGTTTCCTCCTGTTCAAGATCTGCTCTCTCTAATGCAAAGCGCAGCAAGAAATATTTAGGCAGATTAGAAGTTTAAAGAATAAAAAAACACTGTATATGTAGTTAAAAAAATGCTTTGCAGGGACAGAAAGGTTTGGAGAGCCAGTGAAGAGACTCCGTGCAGAAGTGATGTTTCCTGTTCTTTTCTCATGTATTTATTTTCCTATTCTTTTTCTGTGGTTTACATAATGTTTCCTTGAAAAGTGTGATGAGACTGTTGGTCAGCATGAAGTAAGCAGTAAGCAAATTTACTTCAGAAAGGTGTCTATTTAAAAAAAATTTCACTAGGGTGGCAAAAAAGATGTACAGAAAACTCTAGTGGTCACATGGATTCTTGCACCCAAAGTACAGTAGCCAAGATTTTCAGTGACCTAAAATCCCCGCAGACTTCAAAACTTGTTTTATGACTTCAAGTCAGTTTTGATTCCTGGCAACATATCAATGATTCACTGTTAGCATTTTCTTCTTAGAACTAAGAGTCCAGTCACCCAACTGGCTTGTTGCTTTTAAGGCGAGACTAAAATTCATAATCTCCTCGTTTCCAGTCTAGTGGCTTTAATCACAACACCAAACTGGCTTTCTTATAGAACTTTATAAGGATGTTATTGTTGTTGTTTATTTCTCAGATGAGCTTTCCACAATAGTTAAGGGTGAATAATGCAATAGACTGCCATAGCATTAGGGCTGATTTTACAATGCTTGGATTTTACTGTTGCTCTCAGATCTATATTCTTCTATGATCTAGTCATACTATGCTGTTGAAATGTTGCCTGAATAGCATGGAAAATGGTCATTGGGTGCCACATACAGAAAAGTGGAGCATGTTCTTCAGAACAGTCCTGAAATCTATTTTGAAAAGCAAAGGTGACTGGAATACAGTACTTTTAATGTTTTATGAAAAAGGCATGTGATCCATCCAGCTAATCACAGTGAACAATGAGTGAATGGTAGACCAAAAGTCTAGGAATCCAAGACTTTTCTTACCCTTCCATTAGCTTAGCAACACCTCTTAACTGGATATATTGGAAATTGGTTCACAATTCTCTCAGGTTTCTTTCCCTTCCATTTCTTACGAACAATATCTATATAGGGAACTTCCATGCATAAGGGCCTACAGTCCATGAATCAGGTATATGCTTTGCAGGAGCCCCCTTGGGAGCAAGCAATGTGTAAGACTTCTGCCTGAGATGCAAACTGCATAATATGTTAATATGTGGCTTGCAGCTGTCTGCCATCTCTTATTTTCTCTGCAGTGGCCCACTTTGGATCAATCAGATTGTGTGTCTGGAGAAAATTAATTCTTTCCAAATGTTCTTTCATTACAAAATTGTTTTGAATTCTTACTGTGTTGTACTTTTGCTATTGTTTAAAACTTCATTGCCCTCAAATATGCATATGTGATTGATTCTGGCTATAAAGATCCCTTTTATTTAGGGATCTTCATAGGCAAGATTAAGTTTTAATTATACTTTTAATTCTAATCATCCAGATAACATTTGTAAATGGAAACCCGCAAAACAGGTTATATTTATTTATTGTTTCAACTACCCATTTCAAATATATGAGTTTGGTGGCTCACAAACAATTAAAACACAATATAAAACACCATCTCTGGATGTTCCAAAGTGTGGGAGCCACAACAGAAAAGGATCACTTCCTGGGTCCCATCAGATAACAGTCCCTAACTGATGGGACCCAGAGTGTTCCTGTCCTGCTAGACCTAATGTGATTGGAGAAACGAAGTCCATCAAACAGCTGATTCAATGCCATGAAGGGCTTTATAGGTCATCATCAGCACCTTGAACTAACTGGCAACTACTGCAGCCTGAAGAATAGAGGTGTAATGTGAGGAATTAACTTCTTGTGCAGCTGCATTTTGCACCAGATGAAGCTTCCAAATATTCTTCGAGGGCATCACCACATAAAGTGCTTTGCAGTAATCAGTATAGGTTGTGACCAAGGCACGAGTGATCAGGAGAAGGACCTCTTGGTCCAGGAACAGACACAACTGTCACATAACATGTAGTTGTGATAATTGACTCCTTTATCTATGAGCTAAACTATGTCTACTTTGTCCTCTACTTAGACTTTCAGTATACCAACAGTTTCAGCTTTGCCTGCTATAAACCTTTTAATTTAGGATTAAAATCTTATGTTAAGACAAATTCTTTTGATGTCCCGAATCTATATGCACAGTAAACCTGGGACAACATTAATTACTGTAAAGTTAAAGGGCTTGGGTTTAAAGTTATCTTGTACTTATTTGAATTAGTGCTGGATATGAATAAAAGTTCTATGAGAATTTACTCCTGATTTTTCCTTTTTTCCTCTTTTAAATTTTTGAACTGTTGTTTGATCATTTGAACTACCATTCCTTTGAGCCAAAATTATTTTGATGTAGTTATATATTTCTGTCTAGTTTTCTAGCACTCTTACTAATAGTTGCTGAACAAAGAGAAGCATAGGGAATCTTAACTTATAAACACCTGGAAGGCCATTTGCACATTCTGAAGGGGGAAAAATTGTATATGGTAATTCATAACAATAACATCAGATTAGAAATAATTAAGACTTAATTATGATACTTTTATATAGAGGGATATACTTCTCTATCTTATTCAAATACAGTGATCCTCTATTTGTGCTCTTGACATGCTGCAAACATTGAATAGATACATATTCACTCTGTCTGGAAGTCTTTGAAAGAAACTCACTTCAGTTCTCCATAAATTAACACTTTTTAGTAAGAGAGAATTGTGCTAGAAACTGAATACTGAAGCTATCTAGCAAAATTAGGCCCTTTTGGCCTAAGAAAAAGAAAGCTTGCCTTTTGTTTCTTCCTGAACACCTGCAGTGAACATATCAACAGGATTAGTTTCCCATCTTTTTCTATGGTTTGTTGTTGTTGTTGTTCAGTCCTTCAGTTGCATTTGACTCTTTGGATCTAACAGCAACTGCTTCTTGGAATTTGTGTAAGTTTATGTTTGTATCATTATGATAGTATCTAGCCCTCTTGTCCATCAGCCTCCTTACCTGTTGTCTTAGATTTTTCCAAGCATCAGGATCTGTTCCAGTGATCTTGCCTTTCCAATTCCAATTAAGTATCCAAAATATCTAACATTTAGTTTATATTTATGATTAGAATTAACCTAGTTTTACTTTGCTTAAGACTTAAAGGTCTTAAAAACCTGCTTTTTTTTAGATCTAAGGCTTTCTCAACAATTTTCTCCACGGCACCACAATTCAAAGTCACTGAGCATATGTCATGGTTCAGCTTTCAAAGCCCTATTTTACAACATGGAAAAGCCTGGTCTTCACCGTACATACCTGTTGGTATGATCTGGTAATATTTTTACCAGGTCATGGTCTCTCTCCCAAGCAATAGATATGTCTTTAATTCATGGTTGTAGTTAATATCCCTTTGAATTTTTGAACATAGGAAGAATTTTTTTAAAAAACTGTTACTCTTTGGCTTCTTCTCCATCAACTTGCATTTGGTTAGCATCATCTTATGACATTAGGGCAATATGACATAACCTTAAGATTTTTTGTTTTACCATTGAACATTTTTTCATCCTCAGTGAGTGATTCCTTACGTCATCCTTATTTCCAGTTATAAAAGTGACCTCATCAGTGTATGTGAAATTGTTGATGTCTTTCCTATTCATATTCATTCTAATTTTATTTCTTCTGACCCAACGTTTCTCACAATATATTCTGCAAATAATATACATTATAAAGGACAGTATATAACTGTGGTATACTCTTTCCTCAATTTCACCTAGTTGCTTCACATTTCATTCTGAATGTTGCTTCGTCATGCAAATTCCTCAACAGGAAACTGTGGTAGCCCAATGCATCTATCTTTTTAAGGGCTACATATAATTTGCTGTAATCTGCACAAGGTCTGCTTCTGCAGTCCTTTGCAGCTTCCCCCTAGCAAAATGGTTCTCTTTTTGCATCATACATTCTGCTCACTAGTCCAATCCTTGCTTTGACCTATCAACAGCATAGCTGCAATTAACATAATCAGGAGGCAATTGTAGCTTTAATATTTTGAAACAAAGATTAACTGCCTACAAAGCAGTTAACAGCCTAGCTTGATTTTCAAATCACACATACAAAAATTGCTGAAACTTAGAAAAGAGCTCATATACAGCAGAGCAAAAAAGAGAAAACACTTTCCATCTAGCTAGCATACCAAAGAATGCAATCTGATACAAATTTAATTGGCATAAGTTTCTTTCTATTCACAGGACTATTTCGACCACAGTTAATAATGTTCTCTACTGATGATGTAGCTGACATCCAAATCTCTTGAAAATCCATAAGGATTCTGTTATAGGTTGGAAAGATATAGCTTAGACATAAACCACTGTGCATTGAAGTAATAAGTATCAGTTATTGGACATAGCATTTTTATATTTCAGGCAAGCAAAGAACTGGACTGCTATGTTAAAAAGAAAAATGGCAGTATTGTATATGCTAGAATAAAGACTAAGACAGAACCAATTATTGTGAAACAGAAAAGAACTAAACCATGATTTACTACTTCTCCAAAATTCTCAGGAATCCTACAGTGTAATAGCCAGCTCTTTTTTTGCAGTTGCAAATAAATTCATTGTTATTGCTTTTTGTGACAAAAAGAAGCAATTAGCCCCTTTTGTCTATCAGCTGAAGGTAACATGGGACAAGATATATTTTTATCTTTTACTGGCTCTGGGACTAGATCAGCCTTTCCCGAACTAGTTCTTGCAGTGTGGTATATACAATTCCCATCATTCTAGCTGGAGTGAGAACAGGTGGTCTACAGTGGCAAAATAATTTTTGTGCTTTTCTTAATGTTCTTATAGCATCCACCTTAATAAAAAAAAGCTATGCAATTAATTAACCAGAAGGACTTTGTTTCCCAACACTAAACTGGATTCTGTCATGCTATATTTTTATATCACTACAAAAAGCTAGAAGAAATTCTCCCTCTAGAAGAAAGGCTGGTCTGTTCCAGAGGGCAAAAAACATATCGAACATTTCATGTTTATGTCTCAATGAAAGCCACTTATTAAACTGTCATGCCTTCAGCATCTCTTAGAAGCAGTCATGGCTGGTGCAGAATGCTGTATCTCACCAGGAGATGGAGGCTATACCCATTTGCTCAAACAAAGCTTTTAGTTATTCATTTAGACCTCGAAAAGTCTTGATAGTTTCAGATTACAATGTAGTTCACTCAACACAGTAACCATAGCACGGCCAACGGTGACATCCAAATTCTGAACAGAATTTCCATAAACACCTACGAAAGAGCATCTTAATTGCAAGTTTTGCTTGTAAGCTTAATTACCAAAATCATTGTGATCTCCTTCCAGTCTCTCAAGGAAAAAAGGGGAGAAAGGAGCACCTTCAAAATGAGGATACTTCACCTGTTAACTTTTCTCTGCCCTCAGCTGTTTTTACTGCAGCTTTTCTCTCCAAAACTTAAAACAAGCACAGAAGTTAATATCAATTACTTGATGCTAACCAATGGAAATTGTAGGTTGTCATGTTGTCTAATGTACGTTGCTAAGCCAATTCCAGTATATTATGTATGCACAAACTTCATTTCATTGAAATTTAAATCCTAAGAAAGTTGCTTTCTAGGCGTAAGATCCACTGCTACCCATAGGACTTACTTCTGAATAAATATGCACAGGGTGTATTTGCTTACGTATCTAACTAAATCTTTCCATATGGCTAGGTTCCTGAGGATTACTCTGCATAGAGTTTGTATTTATTTTCTTCGGACTGGTTTTAGATTGGTTTAGATTTAATGATTGTGTTCTGTGCCACCCAGAGTCATATCTTTGTGAGATGGGGCAGCTATATACTGTAAATATGCTAAATAATAGGATATTAGCAATAACTGAATTGCCAGTTTCCATCAGAGGAAAAAAGGTTGAGGATAGATGATGACAAATAGTCTTGGTTCTTCCCTAAATCTGATCTCCTGTTGAGGGCCAAGCAAACTGTGATATAATTAATAACTTAAAAACACAATAAATGGCTGAGACTGTGGTACATAGGCATGGGAAGTTCTGCTCTTATCTGCTCCACAGACTAACCATGTTAAGTTGGGAGCTCCCAGGGATCAAAACTGAGAAAATGGCAGCCATGACCATACAAAACCCTGCCCTTTTAAACGAGGCATTGCATAAAAAGAGACAGGGCTTCAGTCACATGATAACAGCCACTGTTTTAACTTTCTTTATCCCCTCTTGAAAAGATGTAACCAGCTGGCAGTGGGTTTGGGTTTGTACATAATCATGCTTATTATTATTGATTTATTTGTTGGATTAATATCCCACCTTTCCTTCAGGTAGTCAAGGTGTGTACTCAGCAATCCCTTCTCCAGTTTTTCCCTATAAAAAAACCTCCAGGTAGGTAGGCTTATATAAGAGAGAATAACTGGCCCAAAGTCACCCCATGAGGACTGTAGCTGAGGATGAACTTGAACTTGGGTCTCCCCAGTTCCAATCTACTGCCACTATGCCCCACTTTATATACAAGTTATATAAATGAATTAGTTTTGTATCAAGTCAAGCCACTGACCTGTACTGACCAGGAATTTTTAATATCTCATCTAGTGACGTTTCCCAGCCCTGCTTTTTGAGATACTGCGAATGCTCAAAGGTTGACTCTTCGATGAAGTATCAAAGTCCACATGCTACATATATAAGTTATATACATTGCCTGTTTGACTATGGATTCTGTAGACTAGCTTTTCAGACATTCTTCCTACAGCTTTCATTACCTGAATGTGCTAACTTAAAGGACAACAGTATTTTTGTGAAGACAGTCTGATAGCTTCTATAGGGGTTAACAAAACACTGTTCTGTTACTTGGAAACAAAAAGACAGTCTTCTATTTTTGAGCAGAATAAAACAAAATGATGATGAAGAGGCAGCAACAGCTCCCCAGCCAAGGGCTTGTAGAGACCATTGTTGGAGAATGGAGAATATACACTGCATGGCTTGTTCTGGATCTCCTGTAAAGATTGGGTGCTTTCTGCTGCAGTCAGTGATCCTGTCATTTTCTAAGGCTAAGACAATTAAATTTCCACTCCAAGTTTGCTTCTCTATGTAGAATGGGGATGGGAATGTGGATATTATTATTTTGTATGCAGGCAATAAATATGTTCTGGGGGAAAATGAATAATTGTTTGCCAATAGGTATAATACTGTGGGAAGAATCCATTATGGGAAGAATCCAGAGAAAGAAATATTTGGGGGAATATTAAAAAGGCAGAATATTTATTTATTTTATTTATTTATTTATGGGACTTATATGCCACCCTATCTCCCGAAGGACTCAGGGTGGCTCATAACAATAAAACAGCTATAAAAAACAATAATACAAATATTAAAAAGGAATTAAATTACAAAGCCCCATAATTAATTACTAAAACCAATAAAATTAAAACAATATTAAAAAACCCCATCCTCAGTCCAGGTCGGCCAGTTGGAAAAGATACGTCTTTGGGTCGCGACGAAAGGACCGGAGATCTGGGGAATATATTTCCCCAAAGGATCTTAAAGGCAGAAAAGCAAGACCAGTTTTTCTTAATAGCCCCAAGCAGAAACTCAGCAGAAACCAGCTTTTAGAACTGCAGATGTAATAATCTATTCAGGAAGATTGGAGCCAGGAAGCTAGAAGGAACTGACGAGATTAGGCAGACAAAGACCCCTAAAATCTACATACCCCAGAAATACCAAAAGGGCACACTCAGACTCAGGTCAAAGCAGTGGTGGGATTCAGCCAGTTTGCATCACTTCGGCAGAACTGGTAGCTAATTTTTTGTTGCTCAGGCCCAGAATGGACTTCTGGAAGTGGCATCCACACAGAGAACCGGTTGTTCACATATTTGAATCCCACCACTGAGTCAAAGTACATGACACAGGAAATAAAGGTTCCCCCGCACATGCATGCTAGTCGTTTCTGACTCTAGGGGCCGGTGCTCATCTCCATTTCAAAGCCGAAGAGCCAGCGCTTGTCCGAGGACGTCTCCGTGGTCATGTGGCCGGCATGACTAGACGCCAAAGGCACACGGAACGCTGTTACCTTCCCACCGCAGTGGTCCCTATTTTTCTACTTGCATTTTTATGTGCTTTCGAACTGCTAGGTTGGCAGAAGCTGGGACGACTAACAGGCGCTCACTCTGTTACGCGGCACTCGGGATTCGACCTGCCAAACTGCCGACCTTCTGATCGACAAGCTCAGTGTCCTAACCCACTGAGCCACCGCGTCCCTTGACACAGGAAATACAAAGCCTCAAACAGGAACAGGAAACAACCTCAAGAGCCCTTGAAGGTATAAAAACCCACCACTCCCTGCAACATGTGGTCAGCTTTCCCAAAGCCACGCTTCTGTCTGGCTCTGCTGTTCAATAAACTACAAGCTTCTTTCTAAAGCATTTTGTTTATTCCCAACTTGGACTGGACCATGATGAAGATTTTTCTTTCTACAATACCATAAAACATATTTGTTAAAATTTATCCAAGAAGCTGTTTTTTATGATTTCCAAGGAAGATGCTTATGAGAAGTCTGAGAATATGCGACCTATCCAGACACATGCCACTATTAAAAGTTACTTTATAGTATAATGTTAATACTGGAGTACATGCACAAAACTTGTATGTTTTGGATGAACCCTTTAAAGCAGGCATGTCAAACTCGCGACATCTTATAGGAAATTGTATTCTTTTGTACTCTGAATTTCCTCTCCTTCCTTGTTGCATATAATATAATCTTGCTTATATGATAATCATGCTCTCTGATTAACCCTCAAAAAGTTCCTGCCATAGGTCAGGAGCTTAATTACTAAGACATGCATGTTTCTTCTTATTCTTCTTGTTCGTGGACTGACCTTTAAGTAGCTCTATAGAAATAGGCCAGCCAGAAAAAAGCTTCCTGGTTTTGCACTAACAGGAATACTCAGAAAGACTCAAAGTCAGCGCTTTTTCCTGCCTTATCATAGTAACTTTCCAATTTCAATATCTATTAAAAAAAATGTTGGTTAGCTGCTGTGAAGAACCAAGCAGTTAAAGAAAGATCAAGCCGCATTGACTAAGTTGAGAGTTGCAAAACTCAGGAAGCTAAATTAAGAATGTTCTTCAAAGAAGGATTTATTTAGAGAAAGCAAAGAAATAAAAATGATGGATTTGAAAGAAACATACCATTAAGTTAATGAGTAATTATTCTTGTTTAGATGTTAAAGGTTATTTAACAATCTAGGTAATTTGCAAAAAAAACCCAGCAACCTTAATACACTTCAAACAGATGCAAACATTCCCTTTATACAAGAGGCAGCAGGTTTCTATGTCACAGTATAAACACACCTTGCCTTTCCAATATATATGATCAGAAAAGCCTAAGAGATATTCTTTGGTTATCATAAAAGTATGGGTAAATCTTGGCAGGCTCCTGTTTAGCAAAAATATTTCTTCTTGTTTAAATGAAACCTCAAGGTGAATCTCTGAAAAGTTGTGCCATTTTGTGGATAAAATCATTCTCATTCACTATGAGTTGGAAGTTGGATGGACAGTATCTATTGAGAGGACAATGATAACATCTTCAGTTGTTACATGGGAGATTTTTAAGCATGTGGATCTCAAGAAAGTAAACAGAATCCTTAGTGACCACACATCCACCAAATGTGGATTGAATTCCCACCCTACCTGGCTAAAGTTGCGAGGTAGGGGGACTTGAGATTGGATCCCACTTGCAATCAACACTCTCTTACGGTAGAGAGAAGTTGCAAATGCCATTAAAGAGGCATGATCTACCTGTTCCATAAGAAGAAGAAAATCAAGCTCTTACCATCTTACTTCTGATGTTCCCTTTGTGAGGAAGGTTACTGTGGGTGGGCTGCAGTTTCAGAGGGCATATCCAGATAGTGTTTGTGGAGGTGGCATGGGGAAAAGGTTGAATCCAGGGATGCTTCATTATGGAGTACTTCTGGATTACTTCCCCATCCTGTTCCACAACTACATGAAACCATTGGGGGAAAAAATCATCCAAACAATTCTGGGTGACATGTTATATCATACACAGATGATATTCAGTTATATTTCTCCACCCCATGTCTGTGAAAGTCATGGTGAAAGTATGGTGAAAGTTATAATGAGAGTCTGGGTGGGGAAAACCAGGCTCAGACTCAACCCAAAAGATGAAATAGCTGTAGATACAAAGGCCAATTGAATCCAAAACAGTACAGGTAGTTTTCATTGAGCACTTCCCTCCTGTAGCTGTAAAGGAGTTAAAGAAAGACCAGACCTTGCATTTACAACCTTTGTAGGCTTGTTAAGCAAAGAAAAGCTGAACTAGGATCACAAGCCGAGTCACAATTAACTATCTCCTCACTTAGCAACTATATTGCCAGTCCCAATTGTGGTCACTAAATGAGGATTACCTCTATCATCTTTGACTGCTGATAGCACTCCCCCCATCCACCCAAGGAGGAAAAAAATGACAATGTGGTGTCCTCCTAGCTTCATTGAAAGAACAAATGGAGATTGTGGCTGGGAGAGCTTTTACACAGCTTCATTTGGTTTGCTAGTTGTAGTTTTACCTGGAATAGATTGCCCAGAAGATGCTCACTTGTGCCCATATCATTGCTCACTTAGAATACTCTTCTTAACTCTACATGATGCTGCCCTGGAAACTTTAGCTACTCCTGAATGTAGTGGCATGGGTAGTTAGTGGTGAATTCAGGTTAGTACCATATTTTCCGGCGTATAAGACAACTGGGCGTATAAGACGACCCCCTACTTTTCCTGTTAAATTACCATATTTTTCGGACCATAAGACGCACCTGACCATAAGACGCACCCAGTTTTTAGAGCAGGAAAACAAGAAAAAAAATATTCTGAACCAAATAGTACCAGTATACTAAAACAGTGCTTTTCAACCTTTTCATCCATTGTACCACTTTTAGGACAAGGCAATGTCCAAGTACCACCAGTCGCCCAGCAAGGTGTCAAAAACTTGACACCCCCCCCCCAAAAAAGGAAAAAAATGATAAAGTACAGGTAGTCCTCGGCTTACAATGATTCACTTAGTGACCATTCAGTTACAACGGCACTGAAAAAAGTGACTTATGACCATTGCAGCATCCCCAGGGTCATGTGATTTACATTCAGATGCTTGGCAATCGATTCATATTTATGATGGTCACATTGTTCCAGGGTCATGTGATCGCCTTTTGCAACCTTCTGACAAGCAAAGTTAGTGGGGAAATCAGATTCACTTAACAATCATGTTACTAATTTAATTTCTCTCTCTCCTTCTCTTTCTCTCCCTCTCTCCCCTCCCTCTTTCTTTCTCTCTCCTCTCTCTTCTTCTTTCTCTCTCTCTTTCTCTCCCTCTCCCTCTTTCTCTCCCTATTTTCTCTTTCCCTCTATTTCTCCCTCTTTCTCTCTCCCTCTATTTCCCTCCCTCTATTTCCCTCCCTCTTTCTTTTTCCTTGTCTCTCTCTCCCTCTTTCTCTCTCTATTTTTCTCTTTCCCTCTATTTCTCCCTCTTTCTCTCTCTCCATTTCCCTCCCTTTCTTTCTTCCTTCTCTCTCCCTCTTTCTCTCCCTCTCTATTATTCTCTTTCCCTCTATTTCTCCCTCTTTCTCTCTCTCCCTCTATTTCCCTCCCTCTTTCTTTCTCCTTGTCTCTCTCCCTCTTTCTCTCTCTCTCCCTTTCTTTCTCTCCCTCTTTCTCTCTCCCTCTATTTCTCTTCCTTTCTTTCTCCTTCTCTCTCTCTCCCTCCCTCTTTCTTTCTCCTCTCTCTCCCTCTCTCTCTCTCTATTTCTCTCTCTCCCTCCCTCTCCCATTGTCCCTTCCTTCTTTCCTTCCTTCCTTTCTTCCTTCCCTCCCTCTTTGCCCTTCCCTCTTCATGTTAGAGCAGTACCTGCAAAGGCAGCCCTGCAGCCCGGCTTTCTCTTGCAGAAAGCAAGCTGAAACGGAGCAAGGGAGATTGTGAGGAATGCGAATTGGCCGATCTCGCGCTCCTGCAATCTCCCTCGCTCGCTTTCAGCTTCCCTTGCTACAAGAGAAAGCAGGCTGAAACGAGGGAGATTGCAGCAGCGCGAGATCAGCCAATTCGCATTCCTGGCAATCTCCCTCACTCCGTTTCAGCCTGCTTTCTCTTGTAGCAAGGGAAGCTGAAAGCGAGCGAGGGAAATTGCAGGAGCGTGAGATCGGTGTTTCTCAGCATGTGCCGATTTGTGCTCCTGGCAATCTCCCTTGCTTTCCACTTGCGGAGGTTGGGGCTGGCCATACGGATCACCTTCGGACCATAAGATGCACCCTCGTTTTCCCCCCTACTTTGGGGGGGAAAGTGCATCTTATGGTCTGAAAAATACGGGTATAGGGTTTGGGCTATACTCGCCATATAAGACTACCGTATTTTCCGGCGTATAAGACGACCCCCGACTTTTGAGAAGATTTTCATGGGTTAAAAAGTCATCTTATATGCCGGAAAATACGGTAAGTCCTGTCAGAATATGGGCTTCATATGTTTGACTGGAAGTATATTTTATTGATACATGCTATAGCAGTGTTTTCTCAACTTGGCAACTTTAAGATGTGTGAACTTCTTTTCTCAGAATTCCCCAGCTAAGGTTGTAGAACACTGGGTTGTAGTAATAGAAACAGACCTCTAAAAATATCCAGGCAATAAGAACTTTGAAACATAAAGCTTTCAGCTAGTTGGAAAGCTTAACATCTATTCTTCACTAGTGTCTTGAATTTCAAAATATGTAATTCCCCAGTGAGAAACATGGCTGATTATACACTCCACATATTTATGGGAAACAAACGTCCTGCCCCACCCCCACTAGTCCTCATTTGGATCATGACAAGTAATTTTTATTTTTGATGTGAATTGCAAGTGTGGCTAATCAAAAATTTATTTGAAGATTAACTTCATCTTCCTAATAATTTGACATTTGGATTATAAAAAAGGTAGACAATATAGATCCATCATTTAACAGACACACACAAAATTTGCCTAAACTAGAAAGCAGATTATAGTCAGTGGTGGGATTCAGCCAGTTCGCAACACTTCGGCAGAACCGGTAGCTACATTTTGTTGCCCAGGCCCAGAATGTACTTCCAGAAGTGGCATCCACACAGAGAACCGATTGTTCACATATTTGAATCCCACCACTGATTATAGTTATCCCCAAACAATGATATGTTTGGAGGGTTCTCAGCAAGGATTAACCTCAAGTGCTTCAGATGGCAATATGGAATCCAGCATACATGTTACAATGATTAATAATTTTATATTATAGTTTATCCATAAATTTATAGTCACGTTACACAAGAAATTTATATTTGACTGCATTATAGCATTTTTGGTTCATGTAACAAGGCAGAGGGAAAGTTACTACTAGAAGTCTATTTTTATAATTTATGTTTTTGTTGTACTTTAGGCAATATCTAATCCTTGAAGACAAATGGAGCAGGGCCTGTGTATTGAGCACCTAAACAAAGGAGTTCATCATTTAGTTTAAAGGTTCAAGAAGCTAACAATGACTTAGTACTTTTCCAGGTCAAAATGACTTTAGGTAGAAAAAGAATATATGCCTGCAAATCTATCTAAAGATAGTTTACAACAGCTTGAAATATATAATACATTCCCTGAGCCTGGAAGCAGGATCCAGAAGAACGCAGGAACCAGAAAAAGAATGCCTAAGGTCGGAAAACTGAGAGAATTCGACATGAAACACCTGGAGGAATGGCCATTGTATCTATCACAAGTAGAAAACTACCTCAGGGCCAATCAGATCACGGAAGGACTGAAGGCCGCAACACTACTCTGCATGTGCGGCCCAGCAACCTTTGATTTGGCCGAGAACCTTTTCACGCCAACACTGATTGAAGCAAATCTCCTACGCAGACCTCAAAAATAAGCTAACTGGGCACTTTCAGCCCAAGATGTCTGAAATGGCTTGGCAGTTCAAGTTCGACCAAAGAGTGCAGCAATCGGGTGAATCAGCTTCCGAGTTCATAGCGGGCGTGAGGCAGGCCGCACACCTTTGCAAATTTTCAAATTTAGAAGAGCGACTACGAGACCGGCTCGTCTGCGGCCTACGGGATAGAACGCTTCAGCAGAGACTCTTTGCTAAGCCAAATTTAATGTTTTCTGAAGCACAAGATGAGGTGATGGCTGATGAAGCTGCTGGGGGTGCCGTTCAAACAGTGCAGCCTGCCAAATCGACAAAGTTTGGAGAAATGGTCCACCATGAGGACACCAAACACACCGAAGAATTCTCTGAGGAGGAAGAACCTGAAATCAACCGACTCCAAAAGCATCCCAACACGCAACACCGAAACAGCCAGCAGCGAGAGGACAATTACAAGGCAGTTCTCTTACCAAGATGTAAGGGGTGCGGTGGCAACCATTTTCGCACCAACTGTAGATTTCAATCAGCCACGTGCAGAGCTTGCAGAAGAACAGGCCACATCGCAGTGGTTTGCAGAGCCCGGCTGAGAGACCGGCCACCCAAACACCAGTCGGAAGAACCAACTAGCAGAGGTACTGGGGCCCAGGGTCCAGTTAGTGTGGGTTTTTCAGAAGCCGTAGAAGCGTATGCTGCACCGGGGCTCAATGACCCCTCAAACCCAAACTTAAGCTCATGATAGAGCTACAAGGAGTTCCATGTAAGATGGAATTGGACTCTGGCTCTGCAGTTTCAATTATTTCTCAAGACACTTTTAACTTTGTGTGTAGGCGCAGTAACAATTGGGCCAAACTAAGACCCTCAGATATAATCCTAACACATTTTAAAAATGCTCACGTTAAAGTTATGAGAGAAACCACTTTGTTGGTAAAGTTGAAAAGGTTTTTGGGGCACCTGGATGTAATAGTAGTAGGGGGCCAGAGAACGAGTCTCATTGGACTCGATTGGTTTGATGCCTTAGGTATTCAGATTACTGGCATAAACCGGACACAAACTGCAGACCTCGCATCAGTATGTGAGGAATATGCAGATGTTTTTGATTCAACCCTAGGCACATCCACAGGCCCGCCTATCTCATTTAAGTTAGATCCCAACGTAGTTCCAATCAGGGTTAAGCCGCGTAGGATTCCCTTTGCCTTAAAACATAAAATTGATTCCGAAATCGATAAGCTCGTAGAACAGGGCGTGTTACAGCCTGTTGATGGTGGGGAGTGGGAAACTCCTATAGTCACCCCACTTAAAGCCAACGGGGAAGTTCGCCTTTGTGCTGACTATAAATGCACTCTAAATAAAGCCCTCAAGCAACATGCTTACCCAGTCCCAGTGGTCAATCATATTTTAGCCTCCTTGCAAGGGGGTACTATTTTTTCTAAATTTTATTTAGCACAGGCCTATCAGCAATTGCCGGTTGATGAGGCCACAGCCACAGCTCAAACGATCGTGACTCACAGGGGTGCTTTCAAAGTTAAACGCTTACAGTTTGGAGTCAGTGTTGCACCGGGTATTTTCCAGGGAATCATGGAGCGTACACTCAAGGGTATTTAGGGCGTCTGCCCTTATTTTGATGATGTTCTTATTGCAGGGGAATCCCCAGAAGTGTTGGCTAATAGGCTCAGGGCTGTCTTGCAGAGGCTTCGCAAAGCAGGCCTCAAATTAAAAAAGAACAAGTGTAGTATTGAGGTTTCTTCAACAGAATTCCTGGGTTTCTGAACTGATGCTAACAGCATTCACCCCACTGATTCTAAAGTGAAGGCCATTAAAATGGCTCCTAGACCCAAATCAAAAGGAGAGCTACAAGCATTCTTGGGCCTCCTAAACTTCTATCACACATTTTTACCTCATAAGGCCACACTAGCAGAGCCCCTCCACAGGCTTCTAGATAAGAAAGCTCCATGGAAATGGATTAACTTACATGAAAAAAGTTTCCAGGAATTGAAAGCACTATTGTCAGAAAAGTCCACTGCAACTCACTACAAAGAGTCTAAACCTGTATGTCTTGCATGTGATGCATCTCCCTATGGGGTGGGGGCAGTTTTAAGTCACATAGAAAAAAATGGGAAACAGGTTCCTATAGCATTTTACTCAAGGACATTGTCCTCTGCTGAGCGCAATTATGCTCAGATTGACAAAGAGGCCCTGGCCATCGTTGCTGGAATAAAAAAAATCCATGACTATTTATATGGCAGGGATTTCACTGTCTACACTGACCACAAACCTCTGTTGGGACTGTTCACAACAAACAAACCCCCCACATACTATCTTCAAGAATGCTGAGATGGTCTATTTTCCTATCTACATACAATTTTAAATTAATTCACAAACTGGGCAAGGAAATGGGCCATGCTGATGGCCTCAGCAGACTATCACTGCCACTAATAGATCCAGATCTGGCTCCAGCTGCTAGAATATTGTCCATACAGGACATACCTGAATTTCCCTTCCATGCAGGGGACATTGCTGCTGAAACTGCCACAGATAAAATACTTAGTAGAGTGTTGTCATGGGTATACACGGGCTGGTTGGATAAAAGTCCAGGCTCAGAATTTCAGAGCTATTTTGTCAGGAGGCATGAGTTATCTGTCCATAAAGGGTGCATTTTATGGGGAAACAGAGTCATAATTCCCACTTCCCTAAGAGACAGGGTTTTACAATCATTACATGAAGGCCATTGAGGCTCAAGTCCACAGTTGTTATACATGCCAGCAATCTGGGCCTGAAATGCCACAGGCTCTAGTTCACAGGTGGGAGGAAACGCACACTCCCTGGTCTAGGGTTCACATAGACTATGCTGGGCCCTTTCAGGGACAGCTCTTCCTTATAGTAGTGGATAGCCACTCAAAATGGCTGGAAGTAATTCCATTTCCTAACATGACTACTGCTAGGACCATCCAGGTGCTGAGAAAACTCTTTGCCATGGGTTGCTAGATGTCTTAGTTTCTGACAATGGGGCCCAATTCACTACTGCTGAATTTCAGGCCTTCCTTAGAGCTAATCTCATCAGACATGCAACGTCTGCACCTTTTCATCCATCTTCTAATGGTCAAGCTGAACGCATGGTGAGGACAACGAAGGAAGCACTCAAGCGCATTGTCACAGGTGACTGGCATCACAGATTGGCAGATTTTTTGCTCTGCCAGCATTCTACGCCCTGCACTGCTATAGGCAAAAGTCCTGCAGAACTACGTTAGGGGAGGCGTTTGATAACTAAACTGGACAGGTTGCATCCAGATAGAGTGGCAACAGAAGCCTCTCGACCAAAACCCCCAAGGGGACTACACATGGGCGATTGGGTTTGGGCCAGGAACTATGGTTATGGGAATCTGTGGGTTCCTGGTCAAATTACCAAGGCATCCAGACCCCTATCTTATGAAGTGGGGTTGGAGGGAGGGCAAGTTGTCAGACAACACATTGATCAGCTCAGGAAATGGTTTCCAGAATGGCCACTAAGTGAGGACTGCATCATAAGTCCCTCCAAAGGTCCTCAAACTTGCGGCCAAGCCAGTCCTCACATGGAGTATCAGGACTTTTCCTTCTTAACTGAGGCAGAACTGGAGGGAGAACTGGGGAGCCCTGGAGTGCAACATGGGTCCCCTGAAGGAGCAAGCCAACCGAACTTCAGCAACCACTGTGCCTACTCTGCAGAACAGCGAATCCCCTTTACTCAGGAGCACAAAGGGACACAAGTCTACCCAGCCCACTGGGTAAGCTGGTAGACCACAAAGTGATGGGAACTCCAAGACGTTCCTCTAGGGCACACAAGCCTCCTTCATATCTTGTAGATTACGTTGTAAAATAAAGAGCTATATATTGTTGTAATTCCTGTTGCCACTACACTACAGAAACTAGTGCTATGATGTAACTATCTAATAGTGACATTTTTGAAGCCTATTCATTGAGATGTTGTTTAATAACATTGTAACCTACATTGTTTCTTTTACTTTTATTATTATTATCACTTTTACTTTAGTGTGTTTGGATAATGAGTCGTGACAATTGTTGAGATTAATTGGTGTTATTATGGTCTGGTCTAAGAGGGGAGGGGTGTTATGTACTGGGCTCTTAAAGAATACCACGTGGGTTGCTGGAGCAGCTAACGGCTCGCCAGCAACCCAGACTACAAGTCTCCTGTGCTGCAATTGGCTATCTCCAGGCGGCAATGGTTGATTCAAACCTATTGGCTGCCACCTAGGGGCTAGACTATATATTGCAGCTAGTTGCAGCTTTTTCCCCAGTACAGTTTCTGCACGAAATAAACTATGAGCTACCTTGTACTCAGCTTCGCGTCTTCTTTCCTGTGCCAAAGAACCCGCTATTTAACAGACATAATGTCTGTAATGTAGATTTCCTAAGAACATCTTGTTACACACTCTGAGATATGGATGCTGAGTTAGATGGAATATTGCTTAATTTAATTTAGAATGTATTTTCTTAAATGTTATCTTTTCGGTGGCTTGACATTATTTAATATATGTCAACACTCAATTTTTAAAAGTGCTCTTATTAAAATTGGGGACGCTGTATCATAAAGAGTACTTGGACACATACATTGTGTAATGTAAATGCTTAATATTAGCATTTATGAATATTAAACCGATCACATTCTGATGGTTTGGAAAAGATGGGAGGAAGTGTTTCATTTCTAGCAAAGCAATGCCACAGACCTAATTAATTGAAAACTAAGTCTGCACTTTCAAACCTTTTCCCCTAATCTAATAGGTATAGAGCTGGCTTTATGGGGAGGAAAAGGCACTTCATACATGCATAGAGACCCTTGGGATTTTATTATCACTTCACGTACATTAGAGGATGAAACTTATTATGAAAACTGGCTCCTGCTTTGTGCTCCAGCCCATTATCAAAATCCTTGTAACAACAAGCTCGAAGTGGCAGCTTAATTTTTTTTAAATGTAATGTGAAGTATCAATTAAGTATAAAATATTCCACCCATGAGACACCCAAGATGTCATTACCGAATAAACAGCATTGTCTTTAAAAATTGCCAGATACTGATAATGTTCCTGCAGCTGCTAATGGCAATGATTAGCATTGTTAATCCAGTTTTACATAATCTAACCTGATCCAAATTTATTTAAATAGGTACATAAAATACCAGCAATATTGTTGGTGTTTTCCATCCCCTTGGAGAAAATAACTTTTGAATATAAATGCATCCAAAGTGCAAAATTATGAATTGGATTAAATGAAGAACCACATTGTGCGTATCTATCAAAGAGACAGACAGACAGAGAGGAAGGGGTGTGGGTTTACCAGTAATACAGTATTAGGATTGTAGCATGTGAGAAAGGGTTTCTCTGTAGCCCAACTATGGAACCTTGCATAAACTATTCTGAAGTTGTTTTTGTCTTTGATGAAAGATATCCTTAAAACAACAGCATTTTTTATTCTGAAACAATATTGTTGTTTCATCATTGTTGTTATTATTACTGGATTGTAGCGGAGAGAGCAAACTTTTAGCACAAAGCCACAAATAAAATTAACTTAACATATTGGTTGGCTTTGGACACTTGAAATCAGCAAAATGTGCTTCTCGGTCAAGAAGTTTTAAAGTGAAGTGATGTGTGATGTGTGTCTTCCATGGGATATTTCTCTGCTACCCGGCACTGATCCTGGGGCTTTACTTAGCAAGCAGTATGTTTTCCGCAAGTGAGTTGGGCAGGAGCCGTTCGCTTGCTAGCCCTTCCCCCCAAAACACACCACTTGCTCACTCACCCTTCCTCGCTCGCCGCTCCACTCGCTGTTCCTCCGAAAACAGGCCGGTCTGCCCCTTTTATACTTTTTTCTTCTCTCCACCCTCCTCCTTTTCTGTTCCGGGTGCAACGGAAGCTCCAATTAGCATGTCGCCACAGATCCTGGGGATTCTGGCAAGCTCTGCAGCTCCAGCTGATCTCCAGGTCCGTGTGACTCATTCCCTCCCACACTGTAATTAGCTAGGGTGGGCTCGCGTACCACCAACCAGGCGCTCGCATACCACTGGTGGTACGCATACCACTGGTTGAAAAGCCCTGGACTAGACTGTGTATTAATGGACTCTTCTAAACTAATTGTTGTATTACTATATTTTCAATCTTGGTTTCTCCTTCCACTTTCATGAAATTCTAGGAATTGCTGGGAATTTTTTTGTTAGAGAGTTCCCGTACAGAAAACCACAAGAGGGAAAACAGGAGCCTTGGTTGCTGGAAAGTAGGCATCCTGCTCATCCATTCTCCAACTTCTGCAATAGGTTTGCATTTAATCTTAACCTATGTTTTATATTTCTAATGTTGTCAGTCCTTATCAAAATCTGCACGTGTACTTTTTATGCAAATCTGTCTTGTTGTTTTCTCCTGTTTGGAGATGGTTGATTCATCTTTTCATTTTGTGGAATGTGTATAATGGGAGTGCATATAAGTGTGATTAGAGGGATTGTTTTCCATGACGATCCATATTAGTATAGCATGCAAATTCTCCCTTTGCCCAATAGAAGGAGTTGCCCATGGAAAGTTGTCAGTTTTTTCTTTGTTGTCTAAATGATCCTGGTTTGTGTTCTTGAATATTACTTATATACATACATACATACATACATACATACATACATACATACATACATACATATATTATTTGTTTGAGATCTCATAAAGTTGTTTTTCTTCCTGGGCTGGGCAGGGCAGAGAAATGATGTTAATTAGCTGGGTTTATGTAACTGCTATATCCTGAAAGATCAAAGGCATTTTCAGAATACCCTTGCAGTAGTTTACCCTACCACTGCTAGATATATAATCTTCAGTGGAGGTTGCAGAATCTCTGACATATATACTATATCCAGGGTAGGAGAACCCACCATTTCTTTATGCAATCTGTTCTAGTACTGAATAACCCTGATTGTCTGGAAATTTATATTAGTGTTTCATCAAAATCTGTGGCCTTGACTTTCCTATCCATTTTAATCCTGCCTATCTTTGGGAGCAAGACAGGTAGTCCTTGACTTACAACGGTTCATTTAGTGATCATTCGAAGTTACAATGGCACTGAAAAATGTGACTTATGACCATTTTTCACACTTGTGACCATTGCGGTGTTCCCAGGGTCCCATGATTTATATTTTGATGCTTGACAACTGATTCATATTTATGACGGTTGCAGTGTCATGGGATCATGCGATCCCCTTTTGCAATCTTTTGACAAGCAAATCCAGTGGGGAAACCAGATTCACTTAACAACCGTGTTACTAATTTAACAACTACAGTGATTCAGTTAATAAATGTGACAAGAAAAGTCATAAAATGGGGCAAAATTCACTTAACAAATTTCTCACTTAGCAACACAAATGTTGGGCTCAGTTGTGGTCGTAAGCCGAGGATTACCTGTACAAAATAATCCCAGAAGAAAATTGTACATTAATTATATTCATATATACATTGCTTTTCTGTTTTATGCTAATAAGGCTTAAAATGTTTGCACTGAAATATACATATATGGGTGTGGGTGTGGGCGTGCATGTCTGTTAACATTTACACTGTAGAATTAGCTTATCTGCTTGTGTTTCCTCTAAGGTCTGGCCTGCAAGGTTGGTAACGATCTTGCAGATCTGAAAGTACAATTCTCCCTCCATCTTCTTTACAGCCCAAGATACTAGGAAGGGTTTCTTTTTTCTTTTTTTCTTTTTAGAGATGTTTTGTTGATTTTTTTCCAATAGCAATCCTTAGTCCCTAGTGTACAGCGTGTTGTCTTGGTTCATATATTTTGGAAAAAAACCCATTCAATAGTAGTTAATTAACAGTCAATAATAATTAATTTTTATAATTCCATAATTAGTATATTAATTAACAGTGTATTTCTTTGATCTTCCCTTCTCCCAATAGTATTCTCCTTCTTCAACCTTAAACAAATTCATTCTTAATATTTTCAGTGCATAAATGGTTAAATATAAACTTTTTTTCACGTTTGTACAAATAATAATAATGTTCATGTATGACGTTTTTTCTTATCAACTTGTGTTATTTTTATAAAATAAAAATATCTTATTAGTTCACCATATATCTTGTTCTCATAATTCTTATTTAAGCTTAATTTCCCTTAATATTCAAACAAATCTTATCAGTCATAATTTGCTCAATATTAATTATCTAAATATCCAGATTTTCCATTTAGATACACCATCCCAATGTTTTCATATTTCATGCATTATAAAAATACTGTACTGCTTATCTGTCTTATGACATCTACCTATAACATCTTCTCTGATCAGTTTATATTTCACTTATATTTGTAAAAGTTAATTTGTTAAATCACTATGTATCTTATTTTCAAAGTTTTTATTTAACCTTAATTTTCCCTCAGTATTTCAGTCATTCCTTAGTCCTAATTCTCTTCAGCTTAATTTACCTTTAAATTACAAACTTTTCATTCACATACATCATCCCAATATTTTTACATTTTATATATTATGAAGAATACTATATTACTTATATCTCTTATCCCTCTTATTGTAGGACCCCTTTATATCCAAAGTTATCTGTTCTTTTAACTGTATTCAAACAAGTGTTTGCTCATGTAATACTCCATCTGGTAGGGCAAGTCAAATCTCTTGTCTCCTGAACTCTAATGATTCTCCTGGCAGTTCTATAGTCCATTTTGTTAAATCTTCTTACTTATCCTCAGGTTTATTTTGACATTCAGATAAATAAAGTATCTTTTCTATTTTTATTGCTATATCAAAGTCTTGTAAGGTTTTTCCTATTTGTGTTACATTATAATTCTATTCATTTGTAGCTTTGCTGATTAAGTCATTTTCTTCTAGTTTATGTTCTGTTATCTGATTTGCTTGTTCATTCTTTACCATCATTTTCTGAGTGTTTTTTTGATTGTGGGTTTAGATTAGAGGTAAGGGACGCGGTGGCTCAGTGGGTTAGGATGCTGAGCTTGTCGATCAGAAGATCGGCAGGTTGGCGGGTCGAATCCTGAGTGCTGCATAGCAGAGTGAGCACCTGTTACTCGGCCCAGCTTCTGCCAACCTAGCAGTTTGAAAGCACATAAAAATGCAAGTAGAAAAATAGGGACCACTACGGTGGGAAGGTAACAGCGTTCCGTGCGCCTTTGGCATCTAGTCATGCCGGTCACATGACCATGGAGATGTCCTCGGACAAGCGCTGGCTCTTTGGCTTTGAAACAGAGATGAGCACCAGCCCCTAGAGTTGGAAATGACTAGCATGCATGTGCGGGGGAACCTTTACCTTTTTTTAGATTAGAGATGTGCTCATTTATGTCATCAAAATTATTTTTGATCTCCTCATGGTTTGAAGCTATTGTCATTTGTATCTGTCATAGCATTACATAGATTTCCTCCTGGAAAGTATTTATCTTCTCTTGAAATGTTGCTTCTGGAGGTCTTTGATATTCTAGGCTAGGTCCTTCAGGAATAAATATTAAATGTGGTTTTCTGTCATTTTTTGATAAGTATGCAATATCCATTTTGTCTCCCCCTTTCAAATAGTCTTCATCAGTGCCATAGTCTCTATAATTAACTTTATCAAACCAGTCAAACTCAGAATCCAAACAGCCCAATTTTGTATAGTTCTTATCTTTATATATAGTTTTTATAATCCACTTTATTTCCAATTGTCAAGGCATCAGTAAAATCAGTATTTTATAACAGTTCTTTTATTCAGGGGTCAGTTGTCAACCAGTCAAAATTGCAATTCAGTATATTTAGCCACCTTGAGTCCTTCCTGTAGATTCCCCCCTAAGATTAGCCCAGAGTCAAAGTTTTTCTTTTTCTGTAAGCACTTTTTGAGTTTAGACAACAGTCAGAGTATTTCTTTTCCCTCAGACACTTTTTAATCTTATGCCTGGCCCAGTATGTATTCTTTCTTTGTTCCCACCAGCTGTCTTCTGAGGGTTATTAAAGTTCAAGGGAACAGATTATTCTTTGTTTCTGGGCATCTTGCCAGTTTCTGAGTCAGTGTTGTTAATGTTCTATGTTCTAGTTCTCCACTAGGTGTCAGTAGTTGTTTATTTTCCAGCTTTTCAGACAAAAAATTATTATTATTTATTATTATATTTATAGTTTCATTGAAGCCCTTTAAAGTCTTAGCAATTTTTTTTATTTCTAGATTTATCCAGACTGTAGTATTTTAAATTTGATTTCAATATATTTCTTTCCCCCTTAAAGGTTAATTAGCCACTTCCGTCTATGGGGGAGTGGGGGTGTAGTCCCCTCCTTTCATTTTTGGAGGTTTTCTTACTTTGTGGATGTTTCCCAAGGACTTAGTTACAGAGGAGAGGAGAGAAGATCGATACTCTCACCAGTTCCAAGCATGCTGCTCACTGTTGTTCTGGTTCGTGCTGTTGGACTTTGGCTGCAAGTAGCTTGGGCTAGACACTGGTGTGCCGCTAGCCTTTCTCCTGTCAGGTTAGAGGGCTTCCCCTAGATCGAACTGAATGACTGCCATCATTCCATGAACATTGGGGCACCCCTCTTTCTTTGTTGCCTCTCCGGGGCAACTTCAGACCCATTTAGGGTTCCCAGGCAGGACAAAATCAGCTGTGGGGTATGGAGCTCTGCAATCCTGCAGCCAAGCAGTACAGCGCAAAAACCAGAAGTCCCCCAACTAGGAAGGATTTCTTATGAACCTCTTGCCCCTCCCACTATCCAGCTGCAATCACGCTGTCTCTTATTTGACCATTCCCTTGATTCTCTTTGCTCCACCTCCCGAAGTCATTCCCACATACCTTTACACCCCTTCCTGTCTTCTCTTTTTCCCTTCTCTCTCTCCTCTTCATCCCAATTTAAATTCAAAATCAATCTAGTCACTCAAAGATGTGTATGCCTTTTAATAAAATGCATTTCTTTGAAAAGATGTTTTTAGACTCCTTCTGATTTTTGGTCTCTATACGTGAATGTGACTCCTATAGTTCTCCTATAGGGACAGCCCCCACATTAAGCTTATTTCAATAAGTGTTTATGTAGCCTCTGTGTAAACTCCAAGACTAAATGCAGTTTTTACCAATCGTCTAGCTTTGGACCCTCACATAAATTCCAATTTCGATTATTTAAGCGCACACTGATTTTCTGTGTTTGGAGGCAGTATGCACTAAAGGCCAGTTTTGGCCAGCCTGGGAATAAACACCTAAGCTTGCTTCCTTGTTTTAAAGTTCCCCACATCCTCCCTGGGTCAGAATTATATTTTCATACTTTGGGGCTTCCTGTACCACTTAGGGATGATAGACACCAGGGATTCAAAGCTGAATCTGCACAAGCACATTTCTGATTACTGATAAACCTACTGGCATTTCAATCAGGGAATTCCAGAAAGAACAGAAATTCTGACAGCTCTCCAGAGAAGGGCGATCATTTGCTTTCTGTGGTTGCAAAAGTGACAGCCAGGGCTAGTAAGGCAAACTTCCACTGCATATCCCAAAATGGTGTGATGGGTACCATTCTGATACTTGGCTCTTATCATGTTTAATAGATAAAATAACAAAATGAATCATTTTTAACATATCAAAAATAAGCAGAGTTGGTACCTTCCAATTTTGCAGATAGAAAATTGAGGTGCAATAAGACAGAGCTTGATATTTACTCGGAAGCTCATAAATAGGAAACCATATCTCTTTCTTTAAGAGAACAGTTAGGTGTTTGACGGATTATTCAGTTTATATCTGGGCAAAAAAATAGAAACACATAACAGAAGCAAAAACAATGACATTATCTGTCATCCATTAACACTTGGATAACAGCCTGAACCCAATTTTCATTTTAGCTACATAAACAGAGGCACTGTTTACACTGCTGGAGACTGTTGTCTGTCTATATCTGTTCCTCTATCTATTCATCTATCTATCAGATCCAACATATCTCAAGGGTGCTATTATTGGCATGTAAAAATCCCAGATTCATAGTCTAAACTGTCAGCTGGAACAGTTGCTCCCCAGTGCAGTGACTCAGTAACTAATTAACAACTATTAGATAAAGCCATTATCTCCACAAACTATCTTTGTCTGAATAACCCCCCCCCCTTCTCTCTTTCTCTTTGTTAGGCAAATGCTTAAAAACAATAAATATGTGTTTATCATTCTTTTTCCTCCCTCTCCCTCCTCACCCTGCCATTGCTCTGATTCTTCTCCCACCCCCCCACTCCTCGCTTCTGTTTCTTTCATCCTTTCCAAACACTGAAATCTAGATTGTGTGAGAGGATTAATATGTGCAGATTCTTCACCCTTCTAGAATTTTTCAGCAAACAATGGGATGACGCTCACTCTGGCCTTTTAAAAGCACTAGCTGACTGTTTCCAGCAAAATGATGTCAGCTAGTCTCTTGGTCTCTGTCATCCCCCCCTCCCCCCACTCACTTTAGATAAGAGTTTAGCTGTCTTGCTCAATGCCCTGCTTTGGCTGGGATCTTGCTTAGCTTGCTTGCTTAGCCTTTTTTTTAGCATCAGGGCCATGAAACATGTACAGTGTTGCTTATGAAAGAGTACTTCTGATCTTACACAAAGTACATTTCCTCTCCTACTGAACAGCATCAATCTTCCACAGGGATTTAGAATTTCCAGTCCCTTTGGAGAGAGAAGTTACTACTCAAATAATATGAGTTTGGGGTCATCAGTGTCCTACACTGCCTTTTTAACAGTGGGTATTTCTTTGGAAAATTACTATTGGCATTTATATCTGGGAAGTTAATTGGGAGAGAGGAGTTGACTGTTAATATTAAAAGAGAACTTAACTATGTGCGGTATGTTAAATATGTGTGGTATCAAGTTTTTGATAATCCACAAATTTAACTTACATCATATATTTAAATTGAAGGAATGAACAGTCTAGGCCAGGGGTAGGCAACCTTGGCTCTTTTATGACTCGTGGACTTCAACTCAACTATTCTGGCTCAGGAATTCTGGGAGTTGAAGTCCACGAGTCATAAAAGAGCCAAGGTTGCCTACCCCTGGCCTAGGCTGTAGCACTGATGCCTACCAGGCAATGAAAACATTCACAGTAGATGCAGCCTTTTTTTCCCCAGACCCCCACTTCTGTTTCATGCCATCAGAGAGGTGTACAGAGATATCTGTTGCCTTAGTACAGTGTTTCTCAACCTCAGCCTTAAAGCTGTGTGGATTTAAACTCTCAGAATTCCCCAGCCAATCTTGGTGAGGGATTTCTGGGAGTTGAAATCCATACACAATGATGACTAGGGAAATGTGGAAGTCCACACATCATAAAATTGCTGATATTGAGAAACACCTGCTTAGAGATGATATAAACTCATTATGGACAGCTTTGTCAAACTCCAAAAACCAAGGAAGATATATTGTAACGCTTCAGAGTAGATTTCTTTATTGTTACCTAAAGAAAAAGTCTAAAGCATGCTAGGTAAAGGTAAAAGATAAAGGTTCCCCCGCACAAGCGTGCTAGTCGTTTCCAACTCTAGGGGCCGGTGCTCATCTCCGTTTCAAAGTCGAAGAGCCAGCGCTTGTCCGAGGACGTCTCCGTGGTCATGTGGCTGGCATGACTAGACGCCAAAGGCGCAAGGAACGCTGTTACCTTACCACCGTAGTGGTCCCTATTTTTCTACTTGCATTTTTACCTGCTTTCGAACTGCTAGGTTGGCAGAAGCTGGCACGAGTAACAGGCACTCTGCTATGCGGCACTTGGGATTCAACCCGCCAAACTGCCAACCTTCTGATTGACAAGCTCAGCGTCCTAACCCACTGAGCCACTGCATCCCTGTAAAGCATGCTACCACCCCCATAAATCATATACACCACAAACTATTAAGGAGAAGCCATCTTGACCCTTTTTTTCCTAACACAAACTATCTGAATGGTGTTGTCTCTTGTTCCTATGGAATGCACCCCCTTCCATCCTGAGAACTGAGCTAACAGCGTGCGGCAGCAGCCAAAAAAGCCAATGCAATCCTAAATTGCATTAACAGAGGGACTCTATAAAGCCTTACTAAGACCACACCTAGAATACTGCAACCAATTTTGGACTCCACACTATAAAAAGATGTTGAGACTCTAGAAAAAGTGCAGAGAAGAGCAACCAAGATGATTAGGGGACTGGAGGCTAAAACATATGAAGAATGGTTACAGGAACATGGCTAGTCTAGTGAAGAGAAGGTCCAGGGGAGACATGATAGCAGTGTTCCAAAGCATCTGAAGGCCAGACAAGGAATAACAGATGAAAACTGATCAAGGAGAGCTTCAACGTGGAAATAAGGAGAAATTTCCTGACAGTGAGAATAATCAACCAATGGAACAGTCTGCCTTCAGATGCTGTTGGTTCTATTCTATTCTATTCTATTCTATTCTATTCTATTCTATTCTATTCTATTCTATTCTATTCTATTCTATTCTATTCTATTCCTAAGGAAAGCATTATTACAGTAAAGATTTTGCAGGTTGCACAATTAAGATTAAGAGTGGCAGAAGTCAGTGGTTATGCCTCTTGGGCTAGGGAATGGAGAATGAGGAGGGTAAATTCCTTCCATAGAAAACTAAAAGATAAGTGCTGCAAAGCAGCACTGAAAAGCTGCCATCAGGCTGCTCTTTCTTTCCCAGGCACAGACAAGAGGAGTTGCACAGCTGAGTAGGTTAACTCATCATTTAAACATATTCAGATTTCAAATTGCTCACCACTTAGCACGGGCGTAGAGCTAAAAAGAAATAAACTGAATGCTAAAAGAGCACCCAGTCAAGCTGCGTTAAAAGTGCTAAGTGGAAGCTTAGCATCTTCTAGATTTCCAGGTGACGTACATTCAACTTTAATTATTGCTGCCTCTGCACAACCCTTGGGGACAGTTTATACCAGACATGTCAAACTCGCGACGTCACATGACGTCACGTGACGTATCGGAACTTTTTCCCCATTGCCGGCAATGGGGTGGGTGCGGTTTCTTCGTGACACGTCCGGCCCGTGGGCCGGCAGTTTGACACCCCTGGTTTATACAATCAGTGGTTCTACATAATGGAGCAACTGCTTGGGTGCCAGGTATGGGAGCTAACCTGCATGACAGGTTAAAACACTCTAACTTAGATAGGAAAACGTTAAAATACTATAGCTGTTGTTAAGACAACTGATGGCACTGACAGATTAACAAATGGACAGAAATATTAGTAATCCTGGAAAAGATCCACTGTATGTATGAATTGCACTGTGAAGTGATGCATGTGCTCCCCGACACAGAGGTGGATATTATTCCCGCTTCCAAGTTTACATGGGAATAAGCATTACATCAGTGTATACAGCTAGTAAGTAGCTTTCCATAAATGCCAGTTTGTGGATTTTAGGTCAGAACTTTTAATTTTGTAACTATCTTATTTTGCTGAAAAATGACAGTTTCCTGCAGCCATCTCTGCTGCCTGAGAATATAGTTCATCCCTTCAGGGGTACATAAGGAGTTAAGACCGGTTACTGTCTGTCTACAGAGCTTAAAATGCTTCCACCCTGGTTTCCAAAGGTTCTCATTTTCATATCTGGTTTGCACCTATTTATTCTCCCTGCTTGCCATCCAATGTGGCCAATGCAAATGGCAGAAGGCCATTGCTGGCATACGACAGCATAGATCTTGTTAGCTGTTGCTCTGTTTTCCCAGGGCATAAAGACAGACAATAAAGTTTATTATCTCATTACACACTGCATTGGTTCATATACAGAAGTATCTGCTCAGCTCTATTTATTATGTTTGCATGGATTAGAAATGTTGATTTCTCTCTCCAGCTGTGCACTGGGGCTTGTGCAGAAGAACATTTCTTTCAGAGCAAAGATTTTGGTGCTAGGAGACAAGTCGTCCATATCCTGCAGGATCTGCAATATTAAAAGAAACGTGATTTCCAACGTGGAAGATCCAGAGCTGCCAGAATTATTCCTAGGTTGTATGCATTGAAGCACTTCTTTAGGCATTGTGCACATGCACACATGCGCAATTTTGGCTATTCAGTAACCACACAGAACTTGGAGGGGTCACTTCTGTAGTCTTAGAAATAGTCACGCAGCAGAAGGAGGGGAAATAAGGGAGTATAAGAAGAATGGTATCTGATGCTACCGGCAAAAGCTTACTGTGTATGCTTGTGTGGGTATAATTTTATTTTATTTATTATTATATTTAATCCCAGCCTTTTTATTTCTTCCAACACTTGAGGCAGCTTATAACGATAAAAATACTGAGTATAAACTGAACACAATTGCTGCACTTAACATAAAAACCAAAATTAAAAAACATTAATTGAAACAATTAATAATTAAAAACGTGCCACGCTTTTATCACTTGCTAAATACTGGGAGCATTGGAGGAAATCCATTCTGGGTGCCTCACAAGAGTGGAACCTTTCCCACATTCGAGATAGGTGCACCTTCGACAAGAGCTTTCCTGCTGATCTCAATAAACTGGCCACATTCATAGGTGGCAAGATGATCCATAGATAACCAGTTGCTATCTTTTTTTAAACACCTTATACATCAGCACCCTACACTGTGTCTGGTGGGCAACTAGTTGCCATTATAGACTTTTCAGTGCAGGTATTATAGGATCCTTGTTCCATGCATCAAAGCTTGACTGTCGTATGTTGCACCAATGGCAATTTTCAGATGTTTTTCAACATAATTCCAATGTACAGTAGTTGCACATTGAAATAGTAGAAACAGATTGTGCATTGGTAGCTGTTACTAAATCTAGCTGGCTCAGGAAAGGTTGAAATTGGCACCTTATCCTGACCACAATTGGGCAAATATCCTTCCCAAGCCCAGTCCATGAACGACATAGAACAATAAAGCCGAAGGTCAGTTCTTTATTTGCTCAAAGCAAATAGACAGAATCTTGCAAGATTAAATCTATACGAGTCTAACCCTAACAAAGTATACCCAGGAAGTGGCTACCCTAAATCTCTTCCTCTTTCTCCAATCTAGCTCCAGGCTATGTTGTCTTTTCTCTCACCCCCTCGTTGGAATGTGCTCTCTCCTTCCTGGGAAATTGTCTCTTCACTTTAGTCAAGGGGTAGGCAGCCTCAGCTCTTTTATGACTCATGGACTTCAACTCCCAGAATTCCTGAGTCATCTGACTCAGGAATTCTGGGAGTTGAAGTCCATGAGTCATAAAAGAGCTGAGGTTGCCTACCCCTGCTTTAGTCTATCACACCAACTCCAGTTTGTTTTAATTTGTGGGGGGTTTTAAAAAGATTTTTTGCTTTTACTATTAATCTCTTTGTCAGCTGTCAGTTTTTGAAAAAGCTTGATAAATACTCAAATACTAATCATTAATATAACATTAATACTAATATTAGTAAATAGACTAATAGAGAACATATTCAGTAAATAACAGATTATAGCTGCAATGTTGCTTTCCTAATATTAGTAGGCAGCTACAGGAAACCTCTGGACCCAGATTGCCACTTTTAATTCCGTACATTAGACTAGTTCACATAGATTCAGGAATTTCTCTATGGAGAGAAAGTGCCTTTTTCTAAACCATCATTTATAAATAATTATTTATGACTCAGCTGAAGAGGATCCCTGTTTGATAAAAAGACTGAAGCCATTTCAATGGGATACCATTGCCTTGGTGGTGCATTCCTGATCAATTAGATGTAATACTGTTGACCTATCAACACCACTTACTGTTAACACAGTTAGAGAAGCCCCTTTTCCCACCTTACTTTTCATAAGCAAGTCTGCCACTCAGTGGCTGTTTATATGTACAACCAAAGAAATATTTCTTCTCTTGACAAGAAAAAAGTGACATAACCTGAAGCAGTTCCTATAGAAACAGGCTGGTTTGGAATTTGTGGCTAGTACTTTCTGTGTGTAGAGCTTGAATTCACTCAGCGCAGTGAAATTCACAGGCATCTTGGTTTTTTTTACAAAACAGGGACCTCCAGAAATGTGAAAAACACAAAGGGACATGTGTGAGAAAGTACAAAAATACAGACACAAATGACTATGGCAATGCAGAGAGTTTTAAAAATAAATATACAGATGAAACTAGATAGTCAACTAGGAAAGGCTCACCAGAAATTGGTTGCATATATGGGAACTGCAGTGAGGTTATTAGGTGCAGAAAAATGGAGAAGTACAAATGGAGGAATGGACTGTGAAGATGGGAGCGCTTGCAAAAATGGCTAAATTGGTTTATTTGATTAAGGAGGCAACAATTATAAAAAAAACTGGAAACCCTTTACAAACTTCTTGCTGAAAATAAATTAAAAATGAACTGGTGATTTCAGGATTCACTGCCTAAAGAGGGTTTTTTATGGGAAGAAGAGAACCAAAATATGTAATTTGGGAGGGTAGAGAAAGTAATTATCACATCTATAACTTCTCAAAGATCGGAAGTTGCTTCTTTAGATACCTTTTTCCAAGAACATCTGCTGCAGCAGTTAGAGCTGAATTGGGAATCCATACAATTCAGGCATTGTCTAAAATTAGAGCTTATAACTACTGGTGCAAAGTTAATGAAATGGAGACTGATAGACTCCCCAAATTATGCCTACTAGAGCAAATAAAACTGCAATCACAAATCTCCTGGATCACCAAACTAACAAATTTTGTAAGAAGCTGTGGCCTTCCTGTTTCTTGCGTAACAGGAGAACAATCTAAAAAAAGAGTTGCCCAAAGAATTAAGGATATAGAAGCACAAACTGATATAGCTATCCTTAGTAAGATGGGTAACTTGAAATGGCTGAGTAAATACAAATGTACTTTTCAAGTGGACAGTTATTTGAAGTCACAACTCCCAAAACATCTTAGGGAGATATTTACGAGAGCAAGATTTGAACAGCTTGACACAATGGTCAGATATGGGAGATTTCATGCTATACCGTACAATGAGCGTCTCTGCATTTGCGGAGCAGCAGAGGTAGAGGACCTGGCTCACATCCTATTTGACTGTTGTTTGTATAAGAGGGTGAGAGACAGGTATCTTGGTCTATATACCAAACGAATGACCCATTGGGATCCCCATATCAAAATAACTTACCTTATGTCCGGCCAGAACTTGAAAATAACATCCAACGTAGCACAGTATTTGAACAAAATGATCCAGTTAAGATCTGCATATGTGGGACTGATTGGGGTAGATTGTAAGGGCGACTCCGAAATATAATGTTTCCATATTTTATCTATATCTTAAATTTGCATTTTATTACTATTTTAACTTAAATTGTATTTTAATTCCATTTTAAATTGTATTTTATCAAATTCCACTTCAGATTGCTTTTATCTAGTTTTGGTGACGGTTTGTTGCTGGAACTTTGTACTTTGATATGGCCCAAGGGCTAATCAATAAAAGTTGTTGTTGTAGATACCTTTTCTTTCTTGTTTGTATTTTGCTGCCCTTTGCTTTTTCTTTTATTCTTTCATATTTTCTTATATTTTTTCCATTTTTCTGTTTAAGTTGTTCTGTGTTTTTTTTAAAAAAAAACTTGTGTACAATTTTCTTTCACTAGAGATTATATAAAAGCAAAATATTTTGGTTTTTATATAATCTTTAGTGAAACTGGTAGCAGTGTGGAAAGCAGGGCCCCTTTTTTCTTGTCAGCAGAAGCTGCTCAGGGTCACTCCTTAAGTCCATTTCCCAAAGGTGTATGAACCTTTACCATGCAACCTTTTACCTCTGGTTTTCATGATCTTAATTGTGGGGTGCTAGCTGTTTTGATGCCCAGGTTTCTGGAGAAGGGGAAATAAAAGTTGACCATCTGCAAATGCTCTCCAACTGGCTATCTCTCTGTTCTGGAAAACCTTCCCTAATTCAATTTTTGTTAAGTCACAGTTGGACCAAATATCCCCCAAATGAGCAACGAAAGCTCATGTGTGATGGAAAACTGGTTCTGTCCTCCATTGCATTTCTTTATTGTTCCCATTTCCTGCTCCAGAAAATGAAGAACCCCTCTGCCTTGTGCAAGCTGCTTTCCTGACTTAAAGTCTCATCCTGCAGTATTGTTCTGTGGCTTTATTTGGTTATTACTATTTGGTTTTACGTGTAAAATCAACACTGAGATCAATCATGAACACCTAGATGTGATCTATGATAATATTTGCATAAGGTGAAGTTTAAATTAATCAGGTGCTATGACTTGAGCACAGCTGCATGTCAATATGGTTGTAGATGGCCAGATGGTAATTGGTGGGAAATTAAGGAACATTAGGTTATAGCTGGTTAGATTCCTGGCCAGAAATACACACACATGAACATGCATACAGTAAACATATAGACATAAAAAGAGAGATAGTGAGTGACTGAGAACTATCTCATCAAGAAATAATGGATCCTTTTGACGGTTTGATTAATTTCCATTTTGCTTCTAGCTACTAAAAAAAATATATATATTTAGACAGTTTTAGGAACGCATCACTAAATCTACCCTACTGAGGTATCTAGCCAACCTGCAAATGTACTCAGCTCATAGTAAAACTTGTACTCTATATATCCATTTTGTGCTCAGGTAAGTAGCCTAGTTTTTTAAAAAAAACAGGATGTGCAGAACCTTACTGTATAAAATAAGGTTCACTAGTACTCTTGCATTGCAATGTGTTTTATTGCTTTATAACAGCAGGGTGTCCTACTCAGTAAACAGATTAAACAAGCTTGTAGTCTGGACAAAAACAAAATAAAAACAGCACTCAATTTTTTTTATTCCTTTCAATTATGTCTGATTCTCAGAGAGTGCCTGGACAAGTTCCAGCACTCTTCTTGGCAAGGTTTTTCACAAGTGGTTTTGCCATTGCCTCCTTCCTAGGGCTGAGATTGAGTGACTGGCCCAAGGTAATTCAGCTGACTTTGTGTCTAAGGTGGGACGAGAACTCACCGTCTCCCAGTTTCTAGCCTGAAACTTAACTACTACACCAAACTGGCTCATAATGTTACTTAGCAAGAGCTCCTTAATCACTAAATTCCTGACCTTCACAACAGAGTATATTAATAGACTGATATAGAAACCTATTTGATTTCTATAGACAGGATTCTCTGCATCTGTTCACTGACTGGCAGCTGAACGTGAAAGTTCTGAATACTTCCTTTCTGGTCACACCTTCACTAATGCAGATAATTGCTGTATTTGACCCGGTGGAAAATAATATCAAAGAGGAAGGTGGGAATGAGTGTTTTGGATACTTGGTGATGTAAAATGAGTTGCTTTAGATCAGGCATGTCAAACTCACGACGTCACACAACGTCGCAAGACGTATCGGAGCTTTTTCTCCAATGCCAGCAATGGAGGTGGGCACTGCTTTCACGTGACGCATCCGGCCCGCGGGCCGGCGGTTTGACACCCCTGCTTTAGATGAGCTTTAGAAAGAGAAATATTTCTTTTGTTCAATCATTGGTGTTAGGCATATGGTGTTAGCCTACAATGTTGGGTTGAAAATATATTAACCATAATGCTATGTCTTTAAGTTGTTAATTGGCCAATGGGTGTGTAAGTGTTCTCATGGCCATAAGAGGAAGCTAGGAACGTAGCTTCTCTCTCTCTCTGATTTCACTGATCTCTACTGTTACTGTTTTTGCTCTGCTGTTGGTTTACTACTGTTGTAACCTGAACTGTGTATTTGACCTCTGGACTGGTAAGAAGACTTTGTAGCTTGGACTGTTTATTTTTTGACTGTGCATTTTTGTCTTTACACCACCTCAAAAGTAAAATACTTTTTGCTTTTAGAACTCAGTGTATTTCTGTGTGTGACTTTTACTGCTCTCAGTACCCTTCCTTGTCTGTGCAACTCTTTGGTAGCACAAGGAGACCCTGCACAACAAATTCCTTAACAATGGTTATGGGAATATGTTTCACTAGCCAACGGTTGGAGGATGAAGGCCTCTGGTGAAGGTAATTCCTATTGTCCATGCATTAATGAACAGTTACCTATGTTATATATACCTAAACTAAGATTCAACCTGTTATCTGTAGGGGAATTGGTTAAAGTTGGGTTTGTGGTAACATTCAGAGGGGAGCAATGCACTATTGAGAGGAATGGAACCTGTGTAACTGCTAATTTGAAAAATGGCTTATTCGTTCTCACAAGTAACCAGGTTAGTACAGTTAAAGCTAACTCGATATGTGAGAACAAGAAGCCACATGATGAATGTATGCATTTATTGCATAGGCGGTTAGGGCATGTGAACTTTAACTCACTACGTAAAACAGTTGAATTAGTAGACGGACTTAAACTGAAGCCATGTAGTAAGTATTTGAATTGCAATGCCTGTAATCAGGAAAAGAGTAAGGCAACTCCTGCAAGCAGGGTAAACGGCTTCAAAACAACTTTTCCTTTGGAAATTGTGTTTGCTGATTTAATTGGACCCATGAAACCAAGTTTAGGAGGATCATGTTATATTTTAAGTATATTGGACCACTACTCTTGTTATGGTTTTTGTTATCTGCTTAAGTCAAAGGCAGACACTTTCCAACAATTTGCAAACTGGCTGAAGTTCGTGGAGAGAAAAACAAAGAGAAAGGTTCAGTGCATAATTACTGATAATGGCACTGAATTTACAAACAAGCGTTTTGTTGATATGTTAGAATCTGCTGGCATTGAGCATAAACGTTCAGCTCCTTATAGGCCTCAACATAATACTTTTGTTGAGAGACGTGGGCAAACGTTACAAGCCATGATGAGAACCATGTTACAAGATTCTGGCTTAACAGATACTGTAGACTGTGGGGGGAGGCAGCAAAATGTGCAAACCATGTTCTGAATATAGTTGTTAATACTTCTACTGGTAAAATACCATATACAATATGGCATGGTAGAAGACCAAACCTTGATTACCTGCACACGTTTGGCACCCCAGCTTGGGTCCACATTCCTGCACAACTCAGGAGTAAAGGCCAACATAGGGCTAGGCAATTATACTTCGTAGGTTATGAAGCTAACCATAGATCCTATCGTTTCTGGGAACGAGGCACAACTAATGTATATAACAGTGCGAGTGCAAAATTCCTTGAGCATGTTGGTTGGGATAGGTTAGAGCAAGAAACTGTTAATACTGATCCTCTAACTTCCGGTGGCTCCGTGGCGCCGGAGACAGCCTTCCCGGGCTGCCCGCGGCTCAGCTGAGTGATTTTCGCCCGAAACAGCGCCGATCAGCTGTTCGGGCGAATCTGAAGCCCCCTCCTCGGGAGAAGAGGAGGGGGTGAGCCCCCAGGTAGGGGTTGAGTTCTCCAGGGCCGCCTGAGCTTTGAGCTTGGGCGGCTGAAGGATTGAACTCCCCCGTAGCCTGGGCTGCTCCCAGCTGGCCAGCGTCTCTGCTCCGGATTTTATGGAGCAGAGCCAGGCGTCTGTGACCATCCCTGCCTGAAGGGAAAACTATGAAAGGAAAAGAGCAGGCAGAGCGGTACAAGAGGGAAAGATGAAGAGGATTATTTTATTTTACTCTCGAGCTTGATGGACTTTTTCTAAAACTTAAAGTGAAAGTGCGTCACAACTGTAAGTAAAAGATGGCGGCTAAACCTCCTCCTAGAACTTTTCGGAGTGCTGGAAATTCTCCGGTGCAACAACATTCATTATTGCAGGCGCTGCAATCTTCTGATGTATTGACATTGAAGGATCTTGAAAAGCATACCCAGTTAATTCTGGAATCAATGGGTGTTAAATTTCTACAGATGGAGGAGAAATTGCAGAAATTGGAGGAGAGAATGGAAGAGAGGATGGAACAGAAACTTAGAGAGATGAAGGTAGACATTTTGACTTCAGTGCGTAAAGTAGCTGAATGTGTGGAAGATCTGGATGAAAAAGTGGAAGATTTGACTCAAAAGAATGCTATATTAGAAGAAAAAGTATTGGAAATTGAAGAGTTAAAAGACAAAATGGATAGCGAACTGAGTCTGGCTCAATTTTATCAGATGCAGTTTGCTGTTAGAATTAGAGGTTTAAAAGAGAATATTAAGGAAGATCTAAAGCAGCTGGTCTCAGAGGCTTTTGAGGTGGTATTGAACCAGCCAGCATCTGAAATAAAACAAGGCATGGACAAAGTGTTTCGTGTGAACTCGTGGATTGCTAAACAGAGAAAGCTGCCTAGAGATGTGGTGGTTTATTTTCTAAAAAGGGAAATTAGAGATGAAGTTATACAAGCTGCCTATGATACTAAAGTTGTGATTGCTGATCAAGAAGTTCTGGTTTTAAAAGAAATTCCTCCAAAGATTTTAAAGAAAAGGAAGGACTTTATATTTCTTGTGCAAGAGCTCAAGCAACGAGATATAAGGTTCAGATGGGAGATCGACTGGGGGGAGGGAGGGAGGGAGGGGGGGAGCTAGGGGGGGAGGGAGAGGGGGAGGGGGGGAGGGAGGGGGGGAGGAGGGCAGGGGAAGGGGGGTTTTTTAAAGGAAAACTGTATTTTAAAACTTTTCAATAAAAAAAAAATACTGATCCTCTAGTGTTTGAGGACTCCTCTGATAATATAACTAGTAATAATAATACATCTCCTGTAAATATAAAAGATGAAAAGGAGATAGGGGAGATAAAAGAGGAATCAGAGGAAGGAAAGGAGTCAGAAATTCAAAGCCCTGTAATTCCTTGGCGTTCAACGCGTATTAGACATCCACCTGATCACTATGAAGCTAGTATAATATGTCAAGTTAATGTAGAGCCATCTAGCTATGATGAGATCAGGATGTATCCTGAAAAGGAACAGGCATCATGGAAAGCTGCAATGAACAGGGAGTTGGAATCTTTGCAGGATCTTAAGGTTTATGTGAAAGCAAAACTGCCACCTGGTGAGCAAGCTATAGGTTGCAAATGGATATATAAAATAAAGAAGGGTGTAGATGGGACTGTTACCCATAAGGCACGTTTGGTTGCACAAGGTTTTGCCCAAACTACTGAGGATTATGACGAAGTGTTTGCACCCAGTCTAAGGGCAACTACTTTAAGAGCAGCTTTAGTATGGGCGGCTAAAAACCAATATATGGTTAACCATGTAGATGTTGAAACTGCATATTTACATGCTCCATTGCAACATACTATTTATTTAAGAATACCACCAGGATTGACCAATGATAGAGACCATGATTGTTAGGAATTAAAGAAAAGCCTCTATGGATTGAAACAATCAGGCTATGAGTGGAACAAATGTATAGTTAATGAGTTGAGTGCATTAGGTTTTGTAGCCAGTAATGCTGATCCTTGTTTGTTTAGAAGAGAACACAACGGAGCATTATCTTTTCTTTTATTATTCACAGATGATATTGCAATAATAACAAAAACTGAGTTAGAAGCACAAACTATCATTTCAAGATTGCAAAATAAATTCACAATTAGAAATCTTGGGAAAATAAGCCACTATTTGGGGTTAGATATTGTGAAAACGAATAGGGGTTTTAAGATTTCACAAGCCAGTAAGATATCTCAGTTATTAAAGAGATACAATATGGAAATGTGTAAACCAGCTAAAACTCCGATGGCTATGGATTTTAAAGACACTAATGTTGAGAGTCCTGTATTTGATAAGACTATGTACCAATCTTTGATAGGAAGTCTTATGTATCTGAGTAATTGGACTAGACCTGATATTTCTTACTGTGTAAATCAATTAGCCAGGTACAACAATAATCCAACTGTTAGACACTGGCAATCAGCTAAACGAGTATTAAGGTATTTGAAGCAAACTATTCACTACTCGTTATATCTAGAGCCAAATCGTGAGTTAATCCTCACAGCATATGCAGATGCGATTTTGCCTCTGATTCAAACAGTCGTAAATCTACCTCAGGGTTGGCTATATTGTTGGGTGATTCTTTGATTGGATGGAAGTCCATTAGACAAAAACACATAAGCTTATCTACAATGGAGGCTGAATTTTCATGTTTATCAGTGTTATGTACAGAACTGCTAGTGTACAAACAATTATTGTTAGATATGGGTTTAAATGTAAATGATCCATTTATTGTATATGAGGACAATCAGGCTGCGATAAAGATGGCTAATAATGCTGCAGTAAGAACAAGATCTAAATATACTGATCTTCGTTATTTAAATGTCAGACAATGTGTCAAAGATAAATTAATACAGCTAGAGTATTGTTCATCTGATGTAAATATTGCAGACCATTTTACGAAGGTACAAAGTGCTGTGAAACACAATGCTAATTGTGAAAGAATGTGCATAAGATTGTAAGAGTTATATATTATTCTACCCAAAGGGGAGAATGTTAGGCATATGGTGTTAGCCTACAATGTTGGGTTGAAAATATATTAACCATAATGCTATGTCTTTAAGTTGTTAATTGGCCAATGGGTGTGTTCTCATGGCCATAAGAGGAAGCTAGGAACGTAGCTTCTCTCTCTCTCTGATTTCACTGATCTCTACTGTTACTGTTTTTGCTCTGCTGTTGGTTTACTACTGTAGTAACTACTGAACTGTGTATTTGACCTCTGGACTGGTAAGAAGACTTTGTAGCTTGGACTGTTTATTTTTTGACTGTGCATTTTTGTCTTTACACCACCTCAAAAGTAAAATACTTTTTGCTTTTAGAACTCAGTGTATTTCTGTGTGTGACTTTTACTGCTCTCAGTACCCTTCCTTGTCTGTGCAACTCTTTGGTAGCACAAGGAGACCCTGCACAACAAATTCCTTAACAATTGGGTCACTTCCATTTTTTTGGTGTGTGATAAAATATATATATAATTTTTACCTGGATTGTCTGACAGTAACTGCATCTTGAATTCTTATAATCTTGTGTATTGCAGAGAGTATCCAGCTAGCTAGCTTGCCTCCTATCAGTTCCTTTTTCTCTCCGGGTCTTCTCCGAAAAGTTTTGCCTTTCCATTAGGTCTCTAAAAATTTACATTTTAGCTCCACTATTAGTGTTTCCAGTGAGTTGCCTGGCTTCACTTCATCTAGTATTGAATCGTTCGTTTTTCTTGTATTCCAAAATACTTACGATCATTTCCTCCAGCTTTGAGAGCCATATCTTACAACTGAACAAACATTGAAAAGAAGTGTATCTTTGTTGGAAGTGTAACATCCCTGCACTTTAAACATTTTGCCTAACGGTGTTATTTTCTTTATCCCAAATTGCTTACACCTCTTTATTTTATAGCTGCAGTCCCCAATCCTGTGAATTTTCCCAGCAGCATGTTGAGTGTCAGCCACCCCCTGGCACTACCGTTGTCAGTCACTTACTTCATATTTTCTATCCATGCGGTTTTCTTGGTAAAAATACGGGAGTGGTCCTACCCTTGCTTTGTCTTGTGCAATATGAACGGATGCCTTTGCCTTTGCCATTAAAGTGATCATCCCTCTCCAGCATCTTCCTATATTTAATTCCATTTTTTTATTATTTTAATTCCATTTATATCCCGCCCTTCTCCGAAGACTCAGGGCGGCTTACAAGCTTAGCAGTAGCCTTCATTCTATGTATATGCCTGCTTATTAGGGCTTTCACACACACCCCAAGCGGCATTATTACAAAGTCAGCTTAATTGCCCCCAACAATCTGGGTCCTCATTTTACCTACCTCGGAAGGATGGAAGGCTGAGTCAACCTTGAGCCTGGTGGGATGCGAACCTGCACTAATTGCAGGCAGCTGGTGTTACTAAAGGAGGCATTAGCCCACTGCTCCACCAAGGCTCCACTGCTGCCCAATGTAGATATCTGTTCCCTTTAGCTCAGCAGCTGGGATGACCCTCAGGCTTTCGATCACTCTGCTGGGAATATATGTTCCTAGCATACCTTCTGACATTCCTCACTCATCCCTCCCAGACACTCTCCCACACCATGACCAGGATGGGGGCAGCACAAAGGGAGGGCACCACTAACCCCTCTTCAGCATGTCTTCTGCCTCCCCCAAAGACAAAGCTCATATGGAGGTTACCTTTACTCTTCACTCAGAAGACCATTCCTGATCTGAAGTATTACTTCCATATTATTTCGGCTCTAAAA